>NC_133771.1:190828897-190840573 GCF_003597395.2 Chelonoidis abingdonii | reverse complement strand
AGGAGAATTAACCATCCTCCCCTCCTTCTCCACCAACTCCTTAGTGGATCCAGATCCACACCCCCCTTGGATCTAAAAAAGGAAAAATCAATCAGTATTAAGAAAGGGCTTTTATAAAGAAAGAAGGGTAAAAGACACCCTCTGGGAGATTAGCATACCAGCCTATTCTCACAGACAACATATTTAAAACACAAAGATGTCCCCTGGGCACAAATTATTTACACAAAAATACCCCAAAATACCCAATTTTGATAATTCCTTAATGATACCAAGACAAGTTACAAAGAAATAACATAAACTATTTATCCCTTTCTAAAAACTTTACTACTCTGATAGGAGGCTGGTTCCTTTGATCTTTTTCGCTCCAGCTGAAACTGAAACTCTCAACAAAGGAAAACTTCCCTCTTTCCTTTTGAAACATCTTTTTTCCCCATTGGTTCCTTTGGTCAACAGATGTGCGGCGGATAAAGGCATAAAAGGGTGTGTTACTCCCTATAACCACAGATGTTAGCAAGGTGAAAGTTATAGGATGTGCTTATATACCGTTCAAAGCTATTCCGATCTTATAGACAGCAGTAAGACATAAATACCACCAATGCCGATGAAGATAGGCTAGTAATGTGGACGTGGGATCTGACTTACCACAGACAACTCTTTCCTGGGGTCTGGCTGGATGAGTCTTGCCGCGTGCTTCAGTTTAGCTTGCATTGCTATGGGAAGGAATTTTCCTCCAGGGCAGATTGGCAGAGGCCCTGGGGGTTTTTGCCTTCTCTGCAGTGTGGGGCACAGGTCACTTGCTGGAGGATTCTCTGCATCTTTGAAGTCTTTAAACCATGATTTTGAGACTTCCGTGGCTCAGATATAGGTTTAGGAATTTGTTGCAGGAGTGGGTGGGTGAGCATTCTGCAGCCTGCATTGTGCAGAAGGTCAGACTTAGACCAGGGATCGGCCAACCTATGGCACTGCGTGCCAAAAGAACAGCATGCGAGGCCAATTTTTAATGGCATGCTGCATCCTTCCAGGACCTCCAGCATACCATGTTTAAGAAATCCTGCCCAGCCATGGCCACTCTCCTCTGCCCTCTGCCTCCCCCCACGGGGCAGGGAGCAGAAGCATAGTCTGATGGTGTTGCATGGGTGGGCAATGCCCCACTCTCCCCTGCATGGCAAGCCACAGGGTCCGCGCTCCCCGGGCCAAGTCCGGACTGAGCGCCACAAGCTTCCGGCTCCTCCCCTGCCTTCTTATATCCCTCCCCTGGAGCCCTGCCGCTGCATGCAGCGCTCTGGGGTGGGGCTGGCGCTCCTGTGAGGCACGCTTTTAGGCTCTGTGGGGAGACAGACATGCTCCCCCGCGTGCCCCTGAGCCATGCCGCCCTGTGCACTCCCGCAGGGCAGCATTGGCTCCCATGGGAAAGGCAGACACGTCCGCCACTCAATCCGGACGGGTGGACCCGCTGTGTCTTCTGCGTAAAGCGCATATCTTAGCTCTGTATGGAGCCTCATGGTAAGGGGCCCAGGGCTTGGGAGGGCTTGCTAAGGGGTGGAGGCAATCACGTTGGTTTGGAGCAGTGTGGGTGGATGGTGGGCTGGGATCCCGGGCCGGGAGTTAGGGCTGGGGGGCTTTGGATGAGGCTCTGGAGTCCTGGGGTTATCAGGGTGGCAGATAAGGCAAAATCAGACCAGGAGCAAGGGAGGGTCCGGGGGGATAACAGTTAGGTGGGGTCTCTGGAAAGGTAGTGTCCCCTCCAGGGGACAATGAGCTGGGGGGAGTTGGAGTTCTGGGGGTCCTGCCAGTAGGGCAAGGATGTGAAGAAGGGTTGGGGGAAGCCAGGAGATGCGTAAGGGGGGTTGGAGCGAATTGGCAGTTCTGGCGGTTTCCTGTCTCTAGGGTGTGTGTGGTTGTGGATAGGCAGGGAGTATTCCTGGGCTCTGGCTGGGGACGAGGGTGTGTATGGTTGGGGCATCAGGGACACAGGGGTTTAGGGGGGTAGGGTCCATGTCCAGCGGACAAGGAAACAGGGAGGCTTAGATACGTTGGGGGAGATCCTGTCGGGGCAGTGGGGCAGGGGTTCCCAGCCGCTTAATCGGGGACAAGGAGTAAGAGGGGTGGGGATTTCTTAGGGAGACAGGTCACCCAGCCCTCTCCCTGAGCCCCTGACCCCACCCCCCACACCACTACACTCTGCCCTCGAGCCCCTGCAATACACACGCCCAGTCCCTTGCCCTGGAGCCCTGTAGTCCCTCATAACACCCCACCCAGCCCTCTGCTTGACTCCTTCATCCCCTCCCACCCAACCCTAGGCCTGACTCTGGGCACCCTCACCCATACCCCAGCCTCCCTTCTGCCCTGACACCTACACCCCCCCCACCATTACCCAGCCTCATCCCTTGACGCCAGCGCCTCTGCCCCAGCCCTCTGCTAAGTTCGGCCTCCGGCCCCACAGAGCTTGCTCTGGCTGGGCCCCTTCTGGCTGACACCCTTCGCCAGCCAGGTCCGGCCGCAAGCCGCCGCTCAAAGCCCACAGAGACCTTCTAAAAAACATTAAAATGTATTACCGGCATGCAAAACCTTAAATTAGAGTGAATAAATGAAGACTCGGCACACCGCTTCTGAAAGGTTGCCGACCCCTGGACTATATGATCAATTGGCTCCTTCTGACGTTCAAGTCTATGAGTCTGAGTCTATACGCCAGAGTCTATTAGCAGTACAACCTCTATTGGTCAATGCTGAGTGCTGAGTGGTGGTTAATTAATTCAGAAACCTAATTCACCCAGCATATTTGCCAATGGCATCCACACAGGTCAGACTGGGCCCTTCAGCTGTGGCTGACAACCAATCTAGGAGGGGAGCCCTGAAAGGCAGGCAGATGGAAGATCTCCTTTGCACTGGTAACTCCTTCAGCATAGCTGGTTCCAAATGTATCAACTCCCATCCTTCCGTTGGTCCAAACCAGTGAAGTTAAGAGGGGAACACTGACACATGGGTGAAGCAGCACCTCCATATTAATTGCCAGGCTATTGAAGCCACATTACATGAAGAGGGCACTTCAGTCTTTCTAGTAGCATGGACACAACATGGAAGGTGGCAGTTACGGGTTATAAAGCTCTCACTTGATTGGCATAGAGGAGGGTCACCTTGGACGGTGGGAGAAATCATTGCGATCCACTGGGTCAGCCATGGCCTGCCACAAAGCTGGGCAGACCCTGGACAGTTAGGTGCTGACCCACCACAGTCTGTCTGCCTCAAGGGGTGCATGGGGCTAGACCAAAAGTTGAAAGGCAGACAGAAACCTTGCACCTGGCAAAAATAAGAAACCAAGAACTTTCTGGCTGGGAAGCTGGAATATCAGGACCATGTGCCCAGGATTGATAGATGTTGATGACCAACAATACACAAGTAGCATATGAGAAGTTAGCTTTAATAGACCGTGAGCTATACAAACTCAACATTGACATTGCAGCACTCCAGGAAACAAGACTGGAAAATGCTGGTTCTGTCCAAGAGGCCAATTATACCTTCTTTTGGCAAAGTAAAAGTAGCAAAGAAAATCATCTGCATGGTGTTGGTTTCACTGTGAGAAACAAATGGGTAAAGCTCCTACAAACATCCATTGGGAACTCAGAGCCCATTATCTCACTTAAATTTCAGGCGACCATCAGCTCTGTGATTATCATCAGTGCTTAAACTCAAATCTAGCCCTGAGGAGAGGGATACATTTTACAACTCTCTGCATCAACTCATCAAAGGAATACCATCAACTGCACAAATTTTCCTCCTCAGTGACTTCAGTGCAAGGATTGGCACAGACAACAACTCACGGCAAGATTGCCTAGGATATTTTGGCATCGACAAGATAAATGAGAATGGCCAACGACTTCTTGAATTCTGTGCTCAAAATCAAATGTGCATTACCAATTAACGTTTTACAGGAAAAGTGTCACGGCAAAATCCATGATCAAGCTACTAGCACCAACTAGACCTTGTTATTGTCAGGAGGAAAGATCTACCCTCAGCGCAGAACACTTGCACGTTCCACAGTGCTGACTGTGACACTGACCATTCTTTGATTATTAGCAAAGTGAAGATTACAACCAAGAAATTACATACACCAAAACCTAGGAGCAAACCCAAAATCAACACTATTAACACCNTATCATCAGTGCTTAAACTCAAATCTAGCCCTGAGGAGAGGGATACATTTTACAACTCTCTGCATCAACTCATCAAAGGAATACCATCAACTGCACAAATTTTCCTCCTCAGTGACTTCAGTGCAAGGATTGGCACAGACAACAACTCACGGCAAGATTGCCTAGGATATTTTGGCATCGACAAGATAAATGAGAATGGCCAACGACTTCTTGAATTCTGTGCTCAAAATCAAATGTGCATTACCAATTAACGTTTTACAGGAAAAGTGTCACGGCAAAATCCATGATCAAGCTACTAGCACCAACTAGACCTTGTTATTGTCAGGAGGAAAGATCTACCCTCAGCGCAGAACACTTGCACGTTCCACAGTGCTGACTGTGACACTGACCATTCTTTGATTATTAGCAAAGTGAAGATTACAACCAAGAAATTACATACACCAAAACCTAGGAGCAAACCCAAAATCAACACTATTAACACCTAAAATCAGAGGAAATGCCAGGAGTTTGTGAAGGCTTTTGAACTCAGTTTGCATAGGAAGTCACTACCAGAGAAGAAAGAGGAATTTTGGGAAGATTTAAAAACAATAATCCATGAAACAGCTTTAGCTACGTTTGGGGGAAGAGACCATTAAAAAAGGTCTAGTTTGAAGAAAATGAAGCGGGACTGTTACCTCTTATCAACATTAAGAACACAGCCTATATGGAACACATCAAGATGCCAATAGAGAGCACCAAAGTGAGACTTTGACCTGCAAAAACTGAGATGAAGTTAGCAAGCAAATGCTGTGCAAATCATTACTGGACCAAGCTCTGTGAAAAAATACAGACAGCCTCAGACACAGGAAACCTCAAAGTCATGTATAATGGCCCCAAGAAAGCTCTAGGTCCCACTCAACATGGTTGCCCCTCTCAAATTGCATAGCGGTGAAATCGTTACAGATACAAGTAAGCAGTTTTCTTGTGGGGTTGAACACTATTCGGAGCTATATGCACAAGAAACATCACCAGTGAATCACTGGACCAACTCTACAGGGCATGCCAGAGCTAGATGTGGAGCTCACTATGGAAAAGTTAAGCAAGGCCATTGATTTACTATCAAGTGGCAAGGCTCCTGGAAAAGATGGCATCCCAGCGGAAATCCTCAAGTCAGGGAAAGAAAGCCTATTAGCTGCTACTTAAATGCTGGAAAGAGGGTGAGGTACCATAAGAGATGCATGATGCAAACAACATCACATTGTATAAAAAATAAAGGCTAAAAGAGTGAATGCAACAACTACAGTGGTATCTCACTACTAAGTGTAGCAGGAAAAGCTTTTGCGAAAGTCATCTTAGTGCACCTACAATAGCTGGCAAATTGTGTCTAACCCAAATCACAGTGTGGATTCATGTCAACTACAGACATGATATTTTCTTTGCATCAACACCAAGAAAAGTGCAGAGAGCGCTGTCCGGTTCAATTGGTCCACTTTGGACAGCTTTGAGATGAAAAATGGAGTGAAGCAAGGATGTGTTCTTGCCCCAACACTCTGGAATCTTCTTCTTAGTACTCCTGAACTGCATGTTTAAGGACTGTGAAAGATAAAGTGTATCTCCACACAAGATAGTTT
Source organism: Chelonoidis abingdonii (assembly GCF_003597395.2). Classification (NCBI taxonomy): domain Eukaryota; kingdom Metazoa; phylum Chordata; order Testudines; family Testudinidae; genus Chelonoidis; species Chelonoidis abingdonii. Next base: position 190,834,812 of record NC_133771.1, on the reverse strand, counting down.
GAAGAGTTTCCATCCAGTCACAACTTAAGGCAAAGACTAATGTAAAAAAGGTGCCATTCACTGATGATTCTGCCCTCATAGCCCACAATGAAGATCTACTACAAGAACTCATGGACTGCCTTTCAAGTGTTTGTCAGGCATTTGCTCTCCCTATTCTTCAATCACTTTAAATGCAAACCAGCTAGAAATAGTCCAAAAGTTCAGCTACTTAGGCTTTACAGTGACCACCAACCTCTCACTGGATGAAGAACTAAATATTCTCATTGAAAGGCTGCCACCATCTTTAGCAGACTCACCAAAAGAGCATGGAACAGTTCAATGCTTACCATCAAGACCAAAATGCTGGGGTATCAAGCTTGCATTCTCAGCACTCTCATCTATGGTGGTGAAACACAAACAACTTATGCTCAAGAGGAGAAAAGGTTAAACAGTTTCCACCTACACTGCTAATGCCACATACTTAACAGCAAAAGGCAAGATAAAGTTACCAATGCAGAGGTTCTTCAAAGGGCAAATTTACCAAGTGTGATACCCTTGCTCAAGCAAAGATGACTGAACTAGCTGGGTCATCTGGACTTGGACCAATACCCAAGGACATGCTATGTGGGGAGCTATCAGAGGGAACAGGAACAACAGGATGCCCCAAGCTTAGCTATAAAAACACATGCAAGCAAGATATGAAGGAATTTGGAATTGCTCCTGACCAATGGGAAACCTTGGCAAATGATTGTAACAAGTAGCACCATCATCTCCATCAGGGCATTAAAGCCCGTGACAGGAGCTGTCTCCTACAGTCTGATGAGAAAAGAACTAGTAGGAAGCAAGCAGCTTCCAACCAAGATACATACATTTGCAACAACTGCCAAAATCATGCAAATCTCGGATTGGACTATTCAGTCACATGAGATATTGTAAACAAGCTACATCATAGGTTGCAATTTCTACTGTCTCTTGCAGATGAAAGGATGCCAACAACTTCACTGAACAAAACAGTCATCAAACTAATGATTACATCAATCATTTGGTATAACAGAAATAAAAGCAGTGAAATATAAAATGTTACTGCAGAATCAATGTCTCCTGCTTGAAAAATAAACATCTTGATTTCACCTCAACATTTATGTTATACAAATGCTCAGTAGTTGTGAGATAGCAGGAAATGAGCCTTCACAGCAACATGCCAATTCCACTGGCATTATTTATCAAATATAAATACCCTCCCCTTCTCAGAAAAGCTAAATAAAATTAGTAACGTAGGATGTTCCTAAAATCCTCCTGAAGTTGAACTATGGTTCTAACATCAACTTTCTCTTATTAATAAATTAATATTAAAGAAAATCCCACTAAAAAACAAAAATTCTGGCATAATGATGCCTCCCATCATACAGCGATATAGTTAAAATTACATCCATAATACAGTTGGTCAAAAATTTTCTATCCTAATTGGTTTGACAGAAAATTGGATTTTTGATCAAACAAATTTTTTAGTGACAAATATTTGCTCTCTGTGGAAATGTTTTTATTTTGTGTCAAACAACCAAATGCCCCAAAACTGGAATATTTTGTTTTTGATATCCTGCTGCCGTGACTCATGCGAATTATAGTACAGTTTCCTCATGTCCCCAATTTTCTCTATTGCCAGGGCTCCTCAGCTATCCCCAAGATGCACCATAGCAAATGACTTCCATGAAGCAAATGCCTTCTCTCAGCATGATGGGAGACTGTGGTGCATCATAAGATATATGCTCCAACCAGGGACCATGGCCTAGAGAGGAAAGGGGAGAATGAGGCTTCTGAACTGCAAAATCTATGAGGCAACATTTACAAATCAAAATATTTTGATTTTCAATGGAAATATTTTCAGTGTTCAATTTTGTGCTGAAAAAGTAGTAGTTTTTCCACAGAAAAAGCCCATTTTATGAACATCTCTAATTCAAAACCTTAACATTTTTTAATTTGTTGATTTTTTGTGCTCAGTTTCTCAACCTTAACTTTGTATTAACTTTAGATTTTGCTTTAATATATTTTATTCTGAATGTTTTACAGAATTGTTTGGGGTTGTTAATGGTAGGTGCATAAAAGATACAAATTCATTCATTTTAATCAGAGCAGCATTTTGAAAGTTCACATGACAACAGCTACCCTTTGCCATGCTTAAGCTGTGAATTGCATTAGGAAATGTAAAATATAATTATAGAATAGGCATTTCTGAGTCTCCATCTCATTTTCTGGAACTTGTATGTCAAGTAAGGATTTCTAATTTTCATCAAGAAATCTTTGAGCCAACATAAATTACAGTAGACTGCTTAGCAAGGACATTTCCCCCCACTCTTTCCAAAGAAACTTAGAAGGGCTTTGACTGTACTTAGAAAATACTTAAACACAGAAATAGCCTAACTGTGCCTCAAAATGGGTGAAGAAAAAATGAAAGGAAGAAAATTAAAAGGTGGATCTTTAGGAAACAATGAAGTTTTGAATAACTTTACTCCATCTGAAACGGTCTGTCTTAAAACAGGTAACATATAAAAAGATAGCCCCTCCCAAGAGAAAACTCTAAGCAGTTCTGAGACCTACCTGGGAAAGCAGATAAACCAGTACCTAACAGTGTTCATGTACCATGACATAAAAGGTTAAACTAGGGATGGGTGAACCTCAGAAGTTTTTACATGAATTTTGAGTCACAGTGTTGTCTTAAGCAAATCTAGGTTCTTCTGCACAGCAATTCAGCAAGGGGCAGCTCTAAGGTGGAAGATTCAGACTCTCTCCCTCAAAACTTTTGGGAGATTCAGTCATTCAGGTTTAGGGAAAGTTGCAATGTGTCCAGAACTGGTATGTTTGGCAGGCAAAGTTGGGGAAATACTGGATTTAAGATTCCTGCTAAAGAAGAGGACGGGTAACGTATGAGGTGCCTTTAACTAAGTTTCTTCTTTCTGATTTCAAACAGTCTGAACTATTTGACACATTAGTGGTATACTGTAAGGTATTCACCACTCACATAGGAAGGTGAGTGCCCCTATTCTGGCTATCTGTTTTTGTATCTTGACGTTTGTAAAATAGGAATCATAAATGATGTTCTGGATGATTTTTCTGTCAAACACACTTCAATTTTTACTGTCAGCTTTGTATTAGAACAATTAAATTATGACACTACTAAAAATTAAAACAAAACAGTCGTTCTTGCTAAATAAAGGAAAACAATAGCAAAACATGTTGTATTTCTTTCTAAATATATTTTATCCAGGTAGCAAACAGTAGGAAAATACATAATCATACAGAAGTAACTATGAAATTGAAATTCAAAAAAATGCAATTTGTGCTTTACTTTACATACGCAAATACAAACATAATATTGTGATCAGGGCTTTCTTGTAGTTTTTTTAAAGTAAAAAATGGAAAAAACAATAGCATTAACATTGGGAACTGATTTTACATTTATTCTATTCAACTCTATTTTTAAGGAACATTATTTTATTTTTAATACTGCTCAGTCCAAAAATTAGCAAAAGCATGGAGATCAGGTTAGGTGGAGATGTTTATGTATTTACTGAAACAACGAGGAGTCCTGTGGCACTTTAAAGACTAACAGATTTATTTGGGCATCAGCTTTCATGGGTAAAAACCCCCACATCTTCAGATGCATGGAGTGAAAATTACATATACTTATGTATTTACGGGAATATTATAATACTCTGACTGAAATATCTGCTCTTGGACATCAGTTGTGAGTTGCTGGCAATGGCAATTAAAGAGCAGTTCACTTTTCTGTATGTATGTGAGGAATGACAAGAGTAACACAAATTTCAAGGTCTCTCCCACAGATAGGCTGTGGCAAGAAAAGGCAGAATACCAGGTAGCGTTGTAGCACAAGCATTCTACAGATTAAAATTTTTAAAAGATAGTCTTAATCCATTATTGATTACATTTAGAATACAGCATATATCCTTTATTCCCAGACAATAAACTTAATTAAGATAACAACATGCCACCTGTGTTCTTACATGCAGAAAATTTAAGATAACTATCCTAAATGGAGTATTCGCAGGAGCTGGAGACAGAGCATATTTGGTAGTGAGCCCACATCTTGAGAATTTAAGCCTGATTGAAATACAACTCAGCCAAATCCAATCACATTGAGAAGCGGCAGCAAAATGAATCCCAGGATGGAAGTGACTAAGAGTTCTTAGTACTGTACAGCTGCTTGGTTCCTTATATAAAATAAATTGGTGGTCTCAGTCATGTCTTTTTCATAGTAGATCAATATAAACCACCATCAGATATGACACTAATTGTCACTTTGTTGGTAGTCTCAGTAGGGAAGCTGAATAGGCCTAGTGACAAAATTAGTCTCTTATCCACAGATTTCAGAGTAGCAGCCATGTTAGTCACAGTACCCGTAAAAAGAACAGGAGTACTTGTGGCACCTTAGAGACTAACAAATTTATCTGAGCATAAGCTTTCGTGGGCTACAGCCCACTTCATTGGATGCATAAAATGGAACATAGAAGAAGAGTGTGTGTATATATATACACGATGAGGAAGCAAGGAAGACAGCAACATCCAAGTATCACCAAAGGATAAGACAGGTCCTGAAGAGCCAGCTCAGTGGGAAGAACAAGATCCGCAGTCCTCCTCCCCCGCCCTTGCATTCAAGGGTTGAATCTTAATTGTCGCGGGGGGGTTTTTCTGGGTAAATGTCCGTCAGCCTCATGTCTTTTCCTTCTGGAAAACATCGGGCTGACAACCTTTCGCTCCGTTTTTCCTGGATTGCCCTGGCAGACAGGCATAGCACGGCAACGCATGGAGGCCCGTTCAGCTTTTTTTTTCCGCACTGGTATGCGTACTGGATGCCCGCGGAGAGAGAGGCAATACTCCACGCGCTACATGAGCAACATCACTTGCTTTTACAATGAAGCGAAGTGATGGTTATGCGGTCGTCTCTGTGCGTCTACTGCGGAGACAACTGGCATGAGATGAGGTTATCTCTCCCCCTCGTACTGTCCTGCTGCTATCATGAATTGCTCCCTGGCTGAAGACGGCGGGGGCGCAACGCAAAAGCAAAATTGGGCATTGACTCACTTGGTGACGAGTCATCCTCCCTTACATGTTTCTAAAAATAGGTCAGTCCTGCTAGAATAAGGGCAAGTATTAGAGGACCAGGTGTATCCAGCAGCAAGCGCTCCCGTGTCGTCATTCACTAGGGTGCCCCTGCGCAACCCCACCCGTTGCTTCTCCTCCCCCCACCTTCCTGGGTTACCGTGGCAGGTGTCCCCCCCATGTCTGTGTAGAAGTATAAAAGAATCAGGAATAAGAAACAGAGACTTGTTATGACGATAAAATGAGGGGGAGGCAGCCTCCGGGGCTATGAACAAGCCCGCATTAAGAACAATCCTTTCGTGAGCACAGACACGAGGGAAGGGGGCTGTATAGCCAGCTCTCTGTGCCTATGACATGAAGACAGTTACCAGCCGTTTTCTGTAACATCTACCTGGGAGTCATTCCCATTTTACCCAGGCGCCGGCAGCCTCTTACCTGAGGCCAGCAGAGCACTCACGGGGCTGATGGCGAGCAACGGATATCGTCATATTGTATCGTGCTCACCACGGGAGCGGGAGAGGAGCGGATAGTGCTCTTCACTGCTGCAGCATGCGCGTCTACCGCAGCATTCAGTATACATAGGGTGACATTGAAAGAAGTCAAGAAATGAATTTCTTTCCCTTTTCTTTCACATGGTGGGGGGGGGGGGAGAGCAATGAGGAGGCTGTTCCCTGACCACGCACATGACACTGTGTTGAACGCTACAGACATTGGGAGCTCAGCCAATGAATGCAAATACTTTTTCAGAGACGCTGGACTGTGGATAGCTGGAGTGCCTCAGTACCCTCCATCCAGGACGTCCATTTGAGTCCGCCTGGCCT
>NC_133771.1:190820286-190828183 GCF_003597395.2 Chelonoidis abingdonii | reverse complement strand
AGGCCAGGCGGACTCAAATGGACGTCATGATGGAGGGTACTAGAGGACTCCAGCTATATCCACACGTCCAACAAGCGTCTCTGAAAAGTATTTGCATTCTTGGCTGAGCTCCCAATGCTGTAGGTTCAAAACACAGTGATCATGGCGTGGATTCAGGAACAGCCTCCTCAGTCTTCCCCCCGCCGCCCCCCACCTGTGAAAGAAAAAGGGAAGAAATTCATTTCTTGCGACTTCTTCATGTTCACCCTATGTTATACACTGAATGCTTGTGGTAGACGCGCATGCTGCTGCAGTGAAGAGCAGCTATCCGCTTCCTCTCCCGCTCCCGGTGGTAGACGGATAATATGGATGATTCCGTTGCTCGCCATCAAGCCTGCGTTAGTGCTACTGGCTGGGCCTCAGTTGAAGCTAGGCGGTGGGGCCCTGGGTAAAATGGAATGACTCCCAGTAGAGGTACAGAACGGCTGGTAACGTCTTTTCATCATAGACACAGCGGAGCTGAGCTTCACAGCCCCCCCTCTGTCTGTGTAAAAGAAAAGATTCTTACTGCCTGGACTTGTTATAGCCCACGGGAGGTGCCTCCCCCTATTTTCTCTCACTAACAAGTCTCTGTTTCTTATTCCTGATTCCTTTATACTTCTTACACAACATGGGGGGGGACACCTGCCACGGTAACCCAGGAAGGTTTGGGGGCGAGGAGAAGCAACGGGTGGGGTTGCGCAGGGGCACCCTAGTGAATACTGACACGGAGCAGCTGTGCTCTGATACACTGCTCCTCTAATACTTGCCCTTATTCTAGGCAGGACTGACCTATTTTTAGAAACATGTAAGGAGAGGATGACTCATCCACAGTGAGTCATCCCAATTTTGCTTTTGCGTTCGCCCCCGGCCGGTTCTTCGCCAGGGGCATCATGATAGCAGCAGGACAGTACAGAAGGGGGAGAGATAACCTCATCTTATGCCAGTTTCTCCGGCAGTAGACGCACAGAAACGACCGGTAACCATCTACTTCGCTTCATTGTAAAAGCAATGTGATGTTGCTCATGTAGCGCTGGAGTATTGCTCTTCTCTCCCGTTATCCAGTACGCATACCAGTGCCGGAAAAAAAAAGGCTGAACGGGCCTCCATGCGTTGCCGTGCTATGGCTGTCTGCCAGGGCATCCAGGAAAACGGAGCGAAAGGTTGTCAGCCCGATGTTTTCCCAGAGGAAAAGACATGAGCTGACGGACATTTACCCAGAAAACCCCCACCGCACAATAAGATTCAACCTTGAATCAAGGGGCGGGGGAGGAGGACTGCGCGGGAACTATGGGATAGCTACGGAAGTGCTACCCACAATGCAACGCTTCAGAAATCGACGTTAGCCTCGGAGCATGGACGCACAACGCCGAATTACTGTGCCTAGTGTGGCCGCATGAAATCGAAATTATAATATCAGTTTTATAAAACCGATTTTAGCAAATTCGATTTTATCTCGTAGTGTAGACGTGGCCTATGACAAAATAAATTCCCTTATATCCCTAATTTCCCACTAAATACAGGTCTGATGGCCCTAATAAAAACTTTTTTTGAGTTTGAATGAGAGGATAAGACTTCAGATTCTTATCTAGATTTTCTGGAGGACCATCTATTTTTCCCCCACCCTAGTTTCCCAGAATACTTCATATACTGGCAGGCTGTCTCTCTGTAACAGCTCCACTACCAATAGCAGGTAAGCTGGTGTCCAAGGTGGGTAATTGCCTGCTAAATTATGGGCCTTAAAACCAACTCCATTCTCAAAAGCACAGGTACAAATGGTTCTGACCCATCTCTCTAATAGACACATTGTAAATAAAATAATAATGGTCTTTTAGGCTTTGGGAAATCTGATTTTTCCCTTACATGTCTCATTCACTGATATACTCAGCACATTTAGTCAGTCTCCTGATTTTTAATCTTTTAGTTCCATGCAAGCACAGTATGTACAGTATAGTAAAGTATCTAATTTGTATATATCAGGCAAACCAAATTTGACCACATTGAGATATCACATTATTAATAGCTGTTTCCTTTAAATAACCTTCAGTTTGCTTTAATCTTTTTTGTGCATGATCTTGTGTGAGAAAAAAGGCTTTCATTCAGGGTTCTATTTTTATATGCAAATATATCATTTGATTATATACTTTTTTGTCCCTGTATTATCATGAATATTTCCAGTGAATGATATATGGTTTACATCTATGATTTGTGAGCTATATCATATTATAACTGCTTGCCTGCTCATCTGCATCACAACATCCCGGTTGATGTTTATTTGTCTCATTTACATATTAATCACACTTCTATTTTCAAAGATATTTTGTTAAATAGTTTTCCCCCCCAGAGTTATAATAGCACAAAGATGTATTTTCAAACTGAGCTCATCTCCATATATCATTTTTTTGTTAACAATAAATCACCATTTTGTCACAGACACCATATTCAATATTGTCACACTTTATATAGCTCTGACATATGGCTTCTGAGTAATTAAAGACCATGTAAACAGTTTACAACCCACTTTGCAAGCCACTTCACTGTCCAATGACTTTAATAATGTTCTGCAAAACCAAACAAAAAAGGAAACCAGCAGAGTCTGTTAGAAGCGAGTGCCAGCAAAACTAACTGCATGACCAAAGCTGTTTTATTCCTAACTGGTGAATTACATGACCATACAAAATGACTGTTTGCTGCATTCAGGTGATGAGCAACTAAATAGTTCAGAAAATTCTTTGAAATAAAATTTAGTAGGTCAGATTAGCCATTGTGTTACTCCAACTTAATGCTCACTAAGTTCAATGCACTGATGTAAAGCAGGTGGAGTAAAACGGGAGAATCAGGCCCTCTAACTTGGGTGAACAGATGTCTCAGGGCTGGTCTACGCTAGGGGAGGGGATCGATTGAAGATACGCAACTTCAGCTATGTGAAGTCGAAGTATCTTAGATCGAGTTACCTACCATCCTCACGGCGCAGGATCGACGTCCGTGGCTCCCCCTGTCGACTCCGCTACCACCGTTCGCATTGGTGGTGTTCCGGAGTCAACAGGAGTGCGTTCAGGGATCGATATATCGCGTCTAGATGAGACGTGATATATCGATCCCCAAGAAATCGATTGCTACCCGCTGATACGGCCAGTAGTGAAGACATACCCTCAGAGTATTGATATAAGGTTCCCTTTTATGGGCCCATCTGCACCAATAACTTCTGCATAGATGCCCCTTGACAGCAATACAGTTTTCCTCGCAACATGGTTTAAACATGGTTTGATCTTGCTGTGTAAGTGGACCAAATTGTGTTTTAACTAGGGCTGTCAAGTGATTTAAAAAAATTAAGCATGATTAGTCACACTGTTAAACAATAATAGAATACCATTTATTTAAATATTTTGGGGGTGTTTTCTACATTTTCAGATATATTTATTTTAATTACAACATAGAATACAAAGTGTACAGTGCTCACTTTATATTATTTTATTACAAATATTTGCACTATAAAAACAAAAGAAATAGTATTTTTCAGTTCACCTAATACAAGTACTGTGGTGTAATCTCTTTATCATGAATGCTGAACTTACAAATATAGAATTATGTACAAAAAATAACTGCATTCAAAAATAAAAATGTAAAACTTTAGAACCTACAAGTCTACTCAGTCCTATTTCTTGTTCAGACAATAGCTAAGACAAAGAAGTTTGTTTAAATTTGCAGGAGATAATGCTTCCTGCTTCTTGTTTACAATGTCACCTGAGAGTGAGAACAGGCATTCATATGGCACTGTCACAGCTGGCATTGCAAAATATTTATGTCAGCTGCACTAAAGATTCATATGTCCCTTCATACTTCATCCACCATTCCAGAGGACATGTGTCCATGCTGATGGCAGTTTCTCATAGAATTATAGAAGATTAGGGTTGGAAGAGACCTCTGAAGGTCATCTAGTCCAACTCCCTGCTCAAAGCATGACCAATCTCCAGACAGATTTTTACCCCAGTTCCCTAAATGGCCCCCACTCAAGAATTGAACGCACAGCTGTGGATTTAGCAGGCCAGTGCTCAAACCACAGAGCTATCCCCTCCCACTTGATAACAATCCAAAACACATATTCATTTTCATAAGTAGAGTCATGCCATTAGCAGAAGGTTGGTTTTCTTTTTTGGTGGTTCGGGTTCTGTAGTTTCTACATCGGAGTGTTCCTCTTTTAAGGACTCTGAAAGCATGCTCCACATGTCGTCCCGCAACAGATTTTGGAGAGACTTTAGATTCTTAACACTGTGGTCGGTGACTGTAGTGATCTTTAAAATTCTCTATGTTACCTTCTTTGGCATTTTGTCACATCTGCAGGAAGTGTATCTTAGATAACATTAACTGCTGATTCATTCATCCGAGACACTATAACATGAAATTATATGCCGATGCTGATAAACAGCCAAGACATACAATTGCTCCAAGGAGTTCAGTCACAATATTAATTAACTATTTTTTAATATGACATCCATCAGCATGGAGCTGTCCCTGCTGAAATGGGTGGCGAACCGAAGGGGCATATAAAGCACTTAGCAGCATTATCTTCCCATAAATTAACCAAACTTGTTTGTCTTAGTGATTGCTGAACTGTCATTCTAGTGGACTTGTAGCGGTTCTTACAAAGCTTTTCATTGTTTCCCTTTTTGAGTTGCGTTTATGTAACAAAAAAATCTACATGCAAGTTCCATTTAACGACAAGAGATTCACTATATAACTTTGTTATTAGAGCTGAACTTGACAAAATACTTATTTTCTTTACCATTTTTTAACAGTGCAAATATTGGTAATAAAAATAATTATAAAGTGAGCAGGTACATTAATTTTATGTTTATAATCAATATATTTGAAATGTCAAAGAACATCCCAAATTATGTTATACTTGTCAATGTATTCTATTGTTACCAGTGTAATTGAAAACTGCGGTATATCATAAGTAATTTTTTTTAACCACATTACAATTTTTGAGTTATGGGGCATGAATTACTGTGATTAAATTGGCAGCCCTAGTTTTAACTATGTTCCTGAACCATGAACATGAGCACTGATGGGGATCTCATCTAAAGCTAAAAGACACAGGATTTTAAATGTGTTAAGAACTACTGAGTTATAATCAGGTACCCCAACACGGTGGTGGTTACAATTTATGGTGCAGATGAGACATACAGTATCAGTTCAAATTCAGCCCTTTTTGTTCATGACTGAAAGCTGTTAATTTGTGACCACTGTTCAGTGACGTCCATTGAAATGTGCTGATGGTCTGTGTGCAGGTGCACACACGTCCACTTCCACAAAAGCACTTCTGGCATTAGTTGGTATCCACACTGGCAGTGTAAAAAGAAAGACGAACACTGAATGGGCTATGGAGTCTGGGCTACACTATCACCCTTAGAGGTAGTCCCTCTACTACTTCATACCTGAGGCTGCACTGGTGGGTTGTTATAGAGAGATGTGTAACTGCTTCCTAGTCGAAAAGTCAATTCATTATTTCATCCTCTTTTAAAAGAAAAAAAGGTTTTTTTCATGAAGAGCCCAGTCTATCTGAATGAGGCGAATTGGAAGCTTTTATATTGACTTCATTTGGGAGTTAAATTGGAAATAAGAGGGGAAAACACATTTAATCGAAATCAAACGTTATTTTGCTAAGGGTCTGAAGTCACATTACAGTGTTTAACAGAAAATTCACAACTGCCAATCAAATAGGCTTTTTTTTCTTCCAGTGGAACTTAAACATGCACTTGAAATTAAGCATATTCTTTAAGTGTTTTGCTAAATTGGGATGGTACCACCAACATGGTTAGAGTTAAGCAAATGCTTAAGTCCCTTGATGAATCAGAGAGTCTGCCATTATAGGCTCTGTGATGCTTAGTGAACTGGACAAACAAAATGATACTACTGGGCAGAGGGATTTAGGGCTTGGCTACACTTGAAACTTCAAAGCGCTGCAGCAGCAGTGCTTTAAAGTGTGAGTGTAGTCACAGTGCCAATGCTGGGAGAAAGCTCTCCCAGTGCTGCATGTACTCCACCTCCCCATGGGGATTAGCTTGCAGCGCTGGGAGCCAGGCTCCCGGCGCTGCAGCACTGTTTACACTGGCGCTTTACAGCGCTGTATCTTGCAGCGCTCAGGGGGGTGTTTTTTCACCCCCCTGAGCAAGAAATTTGCAGCACTGTAAAGCGCCAGTGTAGCCAAGGCCTTAGTCTCAAGAGAAAGTCAAAGGATTGCATATAAAAATGAACAGCATGCTAGAGGCAACATTCTGGGAGCTGGGGCAAGGAGGATGGTGAGAAGCCAGGAGCCAAGTAGGGAAACAAAGTATATGATCACAACAGTCCCTTCTGGTCTTATAAGCTGAGTCTATGACTTTCTACAGCAAAAGAACACTGGACAGACTACTTGTTCCTAGGCGCACTAGGAACAAGGCTGTGCCACAGAAATAGTACAGAAATGGGTGCATTACACACCTGTTTATGAGATTAATTGCACTCATAATTAATCATACCAATTAATAACAGCTCAAGCCCTCTGTAATTATATGTACTTATTCAACATGGTGTCTGAGCGCCACAATTAATAGGAAGTGGATGTCTCTATCCGATGAGTAAAATCTCAGCACAAATCAGTAACTCCCCTTGCTCTCCATAAAACATACAGCAAACTAGTCCAATTATTGGAAACAGAAACTGGTTGACCCATAGTTGTGAATAGTGGTGCTGAGTCTGAGTTGACATACTGTAATGAAGCATAGAATTCTCAGATTGTTCGGATTCCAATGGACTTTTGCCATGACATTTTACTCATTAATTATACTGACATTGTGTGCTGATCTCAACCCTTGCCCAGATGCTATTTCTTGCAGATGTATTTGTGACAATGTTGTTTTCAAACGCTGGTTTATCTTTATTGTTTGAATTTTTCACAGATCTGTAACTAGATGAAAAACATATTCCTGCAGTGCAGAGAGAAAGCGGCTTGTTTACAAGACAGTAAAAGGATCTGCAACCCCAAATCAATGTTTAAAATAACAGTTTGTGTTCCTAGTGAATGCAATACGTACATTTTCTCTAGGTCACCAAGTCCTGAGAAAGCTCCTTTTGCAATGACTCTCACCTTGGTGAGGACAAATCTCCTGAAAATAAAGAAAATTCATGCTGATTATTTATTATATATATTATAATACTGCCCAGTGGACTGTCAGGATTGTGGATCCACTGTTTTCTGGATGGCACAAACACAGAGGCAGAGAAGATTTTTGCCCTGAAGAATTTACAGTTTAAGATGTTGAATTGTCATTGTCGTAATATTTAAGAGTAGCTTAGATAAATATCTATCAGGGATGGTCTAGACAGATTTGGTCCTGCCATGAGGGCAGGAGACTGGACTCGATGACCTCTTGAGATCCCTTCCAGTCCCAGAGTCTATGAATCTATGAATCTATAACCAATCATGTAGGCCTTATGCATTGACAGTTAGCCCTGAGCAAGGGGCAACATGATGTTGTGCTGCCACTGAAACGTCCCAGGATGCCAAATGTCACTTAGTGAGTCACAATTTCCCCGTGGTCTCCACTGCTTGGCAGGGAGTAAACAGTTCTGGGTCCATACATGGGACAGCTATACTGGCCAATGCATTGTGAGGCAGGGGATGTAGACATTCCCCATCCCCTCCAGCCCTCTCCCATCCACCTGCATGTGGTGGTGGATGAAATGTTTCTGTGGGGCCTGATTCATCTTCTGCGCTGTGAGTGGTGGGATAGGTCACTGACACAAAGCACTAACGAGTTGCCTTATACTCCCTGTACTTTGCATAGCCGCACAAGTCAGGCCACAATCTGACCCTAAATAAAAGTAGTGCACAGAC
>NC_133771.1:190803941-190820186 GCF_003597395.2 Chelonoidis abingdonii | reverse complement strand
CATGCCACCGCCCTTCTAAACTACCAGAGTTCCACCTGCATCCCAGTCTCTGATTCTTTCCCAGCAGCTCTATCAGGTGGCACTTCATGGCAGACAAACTCCTTTCAGGTCCCCTGTAGACCAGTAACATGCCACAAGCTTCCACATGCCGGTCATGCCTCATGTGTCCTCACCGCTGGCCTCTTTCTCATTCTGGCCTCCATACGCTGTGCCCTGGCAGTCCACCCAACACTAACCGCACCACAGCCTCCCAACAGCACTGGTCGCAGGCGGACCCCTGCCCCTTCCTTTTCTGGCTTGTTGGTTCTCTGCCTTGTCGCCCCTGCAACCTCCCCCTAGGCTGGTTTCTCCACCTCTAAGGCAAACCAACCAGCCAGACAAAAATGACTTCAGTTTTACCCCCACTGCTAACCCACAAGTCACACAAAGCAATATTCCTTAGACACCCGTCTTCAGTATCACCATGCAAGGGCCACGCGTCTGGGATGAATGGTTATGTGAAACCAATCACCCCAGTAAAAGAAAAAGGTTCATCTCGATCCAAAGCAGCCCAGACCCAGGTCAATAAACACATCAGAATCTTACCACAAATCTACACGGTGCCAATCCTTGTAGAAATAAATCTAAAAAGTTATTCATAAAGGGAAAAAGATGAAGAAGCTAGATTGGTTAAATGGAATCAATTACATCAGTAACGCAAAGTTCTTAGTTCAGGCTTGTAGCAGTGATGGAATAAACTGCAGGTTAAATCAAGTCTCTGAAAACATCTCCCGCATGGGATGGGTCAGTCAGTCCTTTGTGGCAGAGCTTCAAGTTTGTTAGCAAAGCGCTCAGTAGAAGGTGAGGCCGATGGAGTGAGACGCTAAGGTTCCAAGTGTACAGTTTGCTTCTGGTAAGACAGGCAAATGGATCCGCCAGGTCCATGGCCATTCTTCCTGCACACCCTGGTCAAAGTGTTCGCCTTCTCTCAATGGGTCAATTGGGTATGATGGTCTTCATGGCATCAGCACTAGCAAGAGCTAACACTAACTTTTCTGGGTGTCACCCAAACTGCAGCACCAATTTGAAAATACATGACAGATACGCCAAGACTAAACTTTAACTACAAAATGATACAGACATGCAGACAACATAATCATAACCAGCAACCCGTAACCTGGTCTTAGACACCTTATATGACCCCCTTTACATAGGATTTGGTGTCACTACAGGACCTTGGTTGCAACCCATGTTCTATATGGTCCCAGTTTATATCAGTAACGTCACATCTGTACAGGGCTGGACACAGGAACTTAGCTTGATATTACCTACTGTACACCATTGCAGTTTATACCTATATTTTAACAATCTGCACTTCAAGGCTAGAGAGACTTTCTATCCCATTGTTCATATCAAGTATTCATAGGATCTACTGTCCTCATTATGCTATGTAATTAGTCTAGAATTTCCATATGATGATCATATTTTAATCAAAATCTCGGGTAAGGGTATTATCTTGCTGGAATTTCACTATAATGAATTTTTACTATTTAGCTGCATATCTTTGGTGGAATATGGTTCCTCATTTAGATCTCTGAATTTAAGTAGTCAATATTTAAATACCTTGGGTGAAATTCATGTCTGGTTTAACTCCATTAAGTTCCATGGGATTATACCAGGAATGAATTGACCCTCTCAAATTTTCATTTAGTGAAAGATGATTGATTAAGTCTATTTTGGACTTCATCATTTTCCTATTATTATTAATTGAAACTGTTCCGAAATAGCTTCCATACACAGTGTCACATAAGAATTGCAGCACTGAGATCATTATGCAGTGTTGAAGGATTAAACAGCTTCCAGGAAAGGCCTAACTTGGATTAGGCAATTTGTAAAGCTTACCCCAAAACATGGTGAAGGAAGGTAGTTCATCCAAAGCTATGTCTGGACTTTCATAGTTCAGCTAAATACAATGGAGGCCTTCAAAATACTCAGTAGGCCTAGTTTTACAAAGCTGAACCAATTAGGGAACTGCTTGCCTTTGATCCACTTTGAAACCTGTTCCAAACTCCCTTTTGTAGCAATAAATCCTTAGCTAGAGAGCCCTAGAAGGCATGCTCAGTATGAACAGCCATGTGGATGTAAGCAGAGTCAGGCTGAGCCCTACCCTGACATCTGGTGGTGAATTATGGGAAGTGCGGAAAGAATGTCAAGAAGTGTGATATCGCAGATATTTGCATGGGCACACCCAGCAAGGCAGCCTGGGATGGTTATTTTGACAGCTCTGGGATGCCCAATTTCTTTCGTATTGGGGCAGGATAAATAAAGTGTTGCCACCTGATTATGTGAATGAGGAACTAGGAGACTGCTTTATGACAGAGATGTCTCGATATAAATTAAATGACACTTGCTAGACAAGGGACATGGGTTCCAAAACCCAGTGAATTGAGTGAGGTTGGAGGATTGGTGTATGTATCTGATGGTATGGGCCCCCTTTTGAGGGCCTGGAACACTAATTGCACATCTTCCTCTCTCCATTATTAAAGAGTAGAGCTAATTTTGATTCTGTTAGGAGTCTATCTAGAGACTGCAGAGCTGAATTCATGTTGGGCCAATGGTGCATCAGCACCAGGACTCCCCTACTAAGAGCTGAAAGAGCTGAGGTCACTGCGTGCTGTGTTAACTAGTGGGGGAGCCTGAAGACCTATTGTTAAGTGGCTGGCAGAGTGGAGCAGTTTACAGCGTGTTGGAGCAGCCCATGGAACAGTGAGCGGAGTGAAGCGGTTTGCACCAGGCTTTTTGCGTTGTGTGGAACTTTGGCGGGTGATTGGACTTAAAGACACCTTAAGGGAGAAAGGACTTTGCCAAAATAGTTGGCAGGGTGGTTTTTTGTTTAGGTTTGTGTTTAATCATGTTTGTGGTATGTTTCTCCAATGGGGATGCCGCATTGTTTCCTTCCCTATTAAACATTTTTGCTACACTCAGACTCCTCCGAGTCTCGGAAGGTGCATCTTGCTCAAAACTCCTTCTAAAACTCAGCCAGAGTTTCCACTGGCATCTCCAGTCCTCTTATCTTTTCTTCCAGCCAGCTCTATAGGTTGCAACTTCTGCCGACAAATCTTTTAGGTGCCCTTCCGGACCATGTTACTGCCCGCTTCACTCGGTCATCCTCAGTGTGTCTCTCCCGCTTGCCTCTTTCTCACTCTGTTCCACGCTGTGCCTGCGCCGCACACCGAACACAGGCCCCCACAAGACTGGGTGCATGCGGACCCTGCCCCTCCCTTTTCTTGGCTTGTTTTGGTTTCTCTGCTGTCCCCCTGCAACTCCCCTAGGCGGGGTTTTCCACCTCTAAGGCACAACCAGCAACAAATGACTTCAGTTTTACCACTGGGCTACACAAGTCAAGCCAATTCTAGGACACCAGTCTTCAGTATCCATCAGTGCCCGCTCTTGGGGATGATAATGGGTTATGTAAACCACCAGTAAAGAAAGTTCTCTCGTCCCAAGGACCCCCCAGACCCAGCAGGTCAATTATACACATCAGTCTTACCCACAATCAACTGTTTGCCAATCTTTGCATCTAATCTAAGGTTTATTCATAGGGAAAGAATTGGAGTAGAATTGTTTAATTGGAATCATACATACTAGATGGTCAAAGTTTTGTCAGGTTGTAGCAGTGATGGATAACTGCAGGTTTTATCAAGTTCTGAACATCTCCCGTGGATGGTCTTCAGTCCTTTTGTTGGAGCATTTTGTAGGCAGGTGTCCAGAGGTAGGAGCAGGTTGAAGGCCAATGGAGATGAGGAATCAGCCTTATACAGGCTTTTCCAGGTGTAAGGACAAGTCTTTGTTTCTTACTGTGGAATTACGCAACTTGGTCTGCAGTCACATGGGCCAGTTCTCTGCTCACCTGTGAGTCACAATGCTGTTATCTGCCTTCTCTCATGGTCAATTGTGTAGTGATGGTCCTTATGGGCCATCAGCAGGCTAATGCAGAGTAACACTAATTGTCTGGGGTGTCACCCAGAACTGCGCACAATTTGAATACAGACAGTATACAGCCATCTTATATTTAACTACAAAGATACAGACATGCGCAACTAATCATACCAAGCACCGTTAACTGTTTACCCTTATATGACCCTTAATTAGATTTGGTGTCTACAGACCTTGGTGCAACCCATGTTATATGTCCTTTATATCAGTAACGTCATTGTACAGGGTGGACACTTAGTTGATTACCCTATCACCATTATGCGTTTATACCTATTTTTTGAACATTCTGCCTTTCAAGTAGGGATTTTTCCCATTGTTCATTTCAAGTCTAGGATCTACTGTTCTTATGCATTGTATTTTGTCTAGACTTCCATCTCGGATGTCACTATTTAATCAAAAAATCTCGGTTAGGGTTTCTCTTCTGGGATTTCCTATCATTGCTTTATATTGCTGCTATCTTTGGTGGATATGGTTTTATTTTGATCTCATTTAAGTAGTCATTATTAAATACCTTGGGTGACATCTGTTAGGTTTAATCATTATTCCAGGGTTATACCAGGAATGAATTGACCCTCTCAATTTCTTTATGAGAGATTGATTAAGTCATTTTGGACTTATCTTTCTATTATTATATATTGAAACTGTTTCCGAAATGCTCATACACAGTGTCACCTCAGCATTTTGCAGCACTGAGTCTTATTCGTGTTGAAGGTTAAACGTTCCGAAGGCCTACCTGGATGAGGCATTTGTAAGCTTCCCCAAACATGGTGAAGGAGTGTTATTCCAAGATATGGTTGGACTTTCATAGTTCAGCCTAATACAATGGAGCTTCAAATTACATCCAGTAGCCTAGTTTTCAAGCTGAACCATTATGGAGCTTGCTTTGATCACTTAAACCTGTTTCCAACTCCTTTTTGTAGACAAATCCTTAGTAGGCTAGAGGCGTTGCTCGTTGACAGGCCATGTGGATGCTAAGCAGGTCAGGCTGGCCCTACCGAGTCTGGTGGTGAATTTGGGACGTCGGAAAGATGTTCAAAAGGTGATATCGCAGATTTTGCATGGAGCAACCCAGCAGGCAGCCTGGGTGGTTATTTTTGACAGCTTGGTGATGCCAATTTCTTTCGTGGGCAGGATAAAAGTGTGGCCACTTAGATTATGGTTGGAATGAGGAACTAGGAGACCTTCTTTCTGACAGAGATGTCTCGATATAAATTAATGACACTTTTGCTTGAACAAGGGCATGGTCCAAACCAGTTGAATTGATGAGGTGGGAGATTGTGTGTATCTGATTCGGTATGGGCCCCCTTTTGAGGCCTGGGAACATAATTTCAATCTTCTCTCTCATTATAAGAGTAGAGCTAATTTTTGATTCTGTTAGAGTCTATCTAGAACGCAGGCTGAATTTCATGTGGCAATGGTGCATCAGCACCAGGACTCCCGTCAAGAGCTGAAAAGAGCTGAGTCACTGCGTGCTGTGTTAATAGTTGGGAGCCCTGAAGACTATTGTTAGTGGCTGGCAGAGGAGCAGTTTACCGCTGTTGGAGCAGCCCATGCAGTGAGCGGTGAAGCAGTTTGCAGGGACGAGCTGAGGAGCGGCAATAAGCTGGTGTGGTTTGAGCTGGTCTTGTGCAAAGGCTGCAAGCCGACTCCCACGGAGAGGCGAGCAGGGCCTGGCCCACGTAAGGTGCCCTTTAACCTGGTTGTGGATCCCCCCCATTTCACAGATGGGGGGGGGTAAAAACTCTGCAGAGAACTCTTGAAATTCTGGTGGTGCACTGAACCAGAGACTTTTGCGTTTGTGGACTTTCGCGGGTGATTGGACTTACAGACACCTTAAGGGAGAAAGGACTTTGCCAACATAGTTGGAGTGTGGTTTTTGTTTAGTTTGTGTTTCAATCCTGTTTGTGAGTTGTTTCTCCAATGGGGGATGCCGCATGTTTTCCTTCCCTATTAAACTTTTTGCTACACTCAGACTCCGTGCTTGCCGTGCTTGCGAGAGGGGAAGTATTGCCTCCTAGAGGCGCCCAGGGGGGTGCGATATGTAAGTGTCCCAGGTCACTGGGTGTGGGCTCGAGCCAGTTATGCATTGTGTTATTGAAATGGAACCCCTGGATACTGAACCCGGCCCTTGTTGCTGCCAACTCAGAGGGGCAGAAGGGTTACATATATTTTTGCCAATGTATAGAAATACTCTAAATCAAATCCTGTTGACATGGATGCAGAGCAGCAAGATGTGTATATACCTTGAATTAAGAGCTGGATTCTGCTCCCTTTAGTTACCCATAGTGCATACAATTACACAAGAGTAACTACACTCGTGTGAGCAGACCCATTGAACTCAGTGACACTACTCATATGAGTAAAGCTACTTGTGTGTATATAAGTGTTTGCAGAATAAGGACCTTACTTTGCAACTTCGATTTGAACAAGTCATTTTGTCTAGTAAAGTGCTACTCAGTCTGAGTAAGGATGCTAGTTGGAGCAGTTAAAACTTAATTGGTGTTTAATAGCTAAATCTAGCACACCAGTTAAAAAAATAGGACTAATTATTCTAAAAAAAACTGTGCCTAACTGGGCTGTAATAAAGAGAGTCCTATTGTTGCAAATAACATTGAAGGTATGTCTATACTGCAATAAAACACGCATGGATGGCCAATGTCAGCTGGCTTGGGCTCCTGCTACAGAGCTAGAAAATTGTAGTGTAGGTGCTTGGGCTGCAGCTCAGGCTCTGGGACCCTGTGATGGGGGAGGGTTCCAGAGCCTGGGCTCTAGCCCAAGCCCAGGTGTCTACACTGCAATTTATAGCCCTGCAGCCTGAGCCTGAGCCAGCTGACATGGGCCAGCCAGAGGTGTTTTCTTGCAGTGTAGATATACCCTACAAATCTAATTTAATCTAAAGAGGCTACTTGTTGAAATTGTCAACTATATAATGGATATGTATCTACTACAACCAGTGAAGTTGATGTATAGTTTATAAATCTCAAGAATTAGATTTTA
This sequence comes from Chelonoidis abingdonii, assembly GCF_003597395.2. Taxonomy (NCBI): domain Eukaryota; kingdom Metazoa; phylum Chordata; order Testudines; family Testudinidae; genus Chelonoidis; species Chelonoidis abingdonii. The sequence continues at coordinate 190,813,214 of NC_133771.1, read as the reverse complement.
ACAATTAGCCTGTATTTAAATAATTCAAATAATAAAGTAGCAATTCCCCGTTTGAGGCATCTACCATAAAATATAACCGACAACCACTTCTTTAGTTTTGTTTTTAGAGTTATTTTAGTAGGGTCACATCTGAATAATAAGTATTTGTGCTTAAGCATTTTCATGCCAAAACAAAGAATAAGTCACAAGGGTCAAACTAAAATATTTGAAAGGTTTACATACAATGGAAAGAAGCACATCTCTAATCACTGTACAACAGCCCTGGCTTGTGGGTGTTTTGGTTTTTTGCATGTATTTTTAGTAGCTGTATGTTTTTTTCAATACTTAGTTGATTTTAATTAATTGCATTTTACAATAGTTGTGTGTGCAAATTTGATTATATATTTGTTTAGTGAAGTGTCTAATTTGCAATTTAAAAGTTTATATGAATAGAGTCTACACACTAATGGCCTTAGCTCAACCCCATTGAAGTGAATGGAAAGACTCCCAATGACTTCAAAGGATTTTTGCATCAGAAAAGAAATGGAACAAAATAAAACAAAATAAAACTTCAGTCATGGGGACAATGAAAGAACAAACAGCTCAAGCACACAGCTAACCAGAACCAGAGGATCTGGTATAAGCAAAATGCCAAAGCTACAGGCAAACCACCCAGCCAATGAAAAAGATACCTGACACAGAAGATCGAAATTAAAAGGAGGCAGTAGTAAAATGATCATGAATAAGCTCACCTAAACACATGGGGCATGCCTCATGCTCCGAAGTCAGCAATCAAAGGACTCTATTGAACCTTCTCCAGGAGAAAGTTTTACAGGTGATGATCCTCAGGCATGACAGACAAGAGATAGATGGTGTCAAGGACTGCGGAAGGGGCAGTATTTCCTAATGGTTAGAGCTGAGAACAGGAACTGGGAGTCAGAGCCGGAGTCAGAAGCCAGGCAAGGGCACAGGACTGGAACAGATGGGAACGGAACAGGAACAAGCATAGGAACAAGACAGGCATAGGCGAGATCACAGCCAAGGCATAAGTGTTGAGTAGCTGCTGAGTTTAAATGCAGACCTGTTGGCTCCTTACAGCAAGTGTGGTGGGCCAGTCCATCAGACAATTCTGTCACAGTCCAGCTGGGCTCATTAACCAGTTGGAGAGTGGAGCTGACTAACCCCAGGCTCAAGTGAGAGAACTCAAGTCCAAAGTTCTTAACAGATGGAGAAGCAGAGGCACAGAGAAGAAAAGTGAATGTCCTGACGTCCATCTGGTCCAAACTGAACTAATTATGGAAAGCAGACCCATCCCAGCATATAACAACTCTCAAGAAGGAACAGAGGGCAAGAAGTAATCATGCAAACACCTGGGACCTAGATTATAAATCTTTTAAAAGCAGATAAATCAGAATGCAACAAAAATGGCATTTCAGGGCCAATTTTTTTTTTTTTTAAGTACCAAAGTTGGATATGGAAACCATGCATGGGTGGATAGACAACTATTTGTGTATGCAAAACATGTAGTTTATGCACCAATAGGCGTTTACACATGCAGATATATGTTTTATGTGAACTGTTAACTGTTTATACCTGAATACAAATGTAGTTTGTGTGTATAACATAGACACCTAGTTTGGAAGACTTGGTCATAATATATCTTCTTGGCTGGCACTTGGAAGGATATTATGGCAAAGGCCTTTACCTATCCGTGAGCTAGATTCTTATCCTTACTTCACAAAGTAGCTAAACTGAAATCAAACTACCAAATCCTACAGCAAGTATTTCCAACAGCTGCCAATAACTTTGTAAAACAAAGGACTTTCGCTGATTATCATAAGTTATATTAGCAAGAAAAGATTAATCTCTGCATCATAAAGCAAAGATGAATTTCGATCTTTCAAAATACTCTTTAAAACTTATTTTGCTGACCTATTTAAAAGTCACACACAGTTAATCAGAAAGCATATGTATTGCAGAATTATCTTCTTTGGCTCACGTAAAATGCAAATTCATGACGTTAAAATGAACTACATAAAGTATGTACCCTAAACTTTATAATTTAGCATAAAGTACTACAATAAAAAAAAGGCAAGACTCAGTGGCCATAATGCCAAATCACCAAATTCTGTTCCAAAGAAATAAATATGATAGGATTTGAAGAACATGTTATTTCAGTCTCTGAGGTAATAGACTGATGTTATCACCTTCTAATCCTCTGCAGCAATGTGTATTTTGTCAGAAGGAAACATTTACTGAGAAATTTAATTTCCTCTCTTTGCTATTTTTCCCCCGCTTTGTGCTCCAGCACAAACAACAAATGAGTGTCTGCTTTACAACAAAAGCCAGGAACCCTTTTGTGTACACTATTTCTTTCTCTTTCTAGTATGGAAAAAAGAAAAAATAAACCTGTTCCAAATTGTTATTTTTTTTCTTGATTGACCAATGGAACACTTTATTTTTTATGTAACAACATTAGGAAAATAGACGTGATAGACAAGAGCCACAGGTGATGTAATTCAATGTAGCTCCATTGATCTGGCTCTAAGCTTATGCTCTTATTTCCATTAGAGTCAATGGAAAATTCCTTTGGGCCCAATTCTGATCTCACTTAAACTTGTGAAAGTCATGAGGAACTCTACTACATTAAATGGAGCAAGATCAGAACAAGTCCTATTGACCTCAGTGAGATTAAGGTGGGGGCAATGAACAGAATTTTGCTAGAAAGGCCTATAAGCACAAATACATTAGCATAAGGATATTTTCCTCAACAGTATGGGAAAGGATCAGTATTTTCAGTAAAAAAAAAGACCTTATTAATAAATGTAGTGTGACAAGTCCTGCTGCTCCTATGGTGAAGTAAGTTTTCATGTCCAAGAAGCCAGAGCTATGATTTTGGATTGGAAAGTCATGTGATCAGTTTAGAGGTTTTTATCAGAGAGTGTTTGTTGTTTTTGGCAATGCCTATTAATATTAAAAAAATTGTTCAGCACGTGTTCTAAGTTTCCCTTTAAACCAATCGTACAAACCTAACAGGACTCTCTGAACTTCATCAGATCACCAGTTTTTAAGCAGAACTCAACACTGATTTGCAAATCCTGAGTAGTGGCTTAGCAGTGGTCCCTCCTCTTCTGGGTCACTGGGAGGCCACTCCACCTCACTACATCACTGGGTATCACCCACAGGCAGGGAGTTAGCAGAGTCCTGCATTGACAATGGCTCAAGCCTGCAGTCCAGGCAGAGCTGCGAGTGAGTCCCTGAGCCCAGGCCCTCAGTCAGGGCAGGGCAGCCAAAAGTTTATGGCTCTGGCCTACAGTCAGGGGAGAGCAGTACAGGGGTCTGGCATCCTAGCTCCAGCAGATGGCTGACAAACACAGGCCTCTTGACCTAGAGAGGGGAGGCTGCCACCCCAAGGGTGGGGTGACCAAGGAGCCTGGTCCCACCTGACTCGTCCAGACCCCAAACCAGGGCCAACAGTGGCAGAGTATTTTGCTACTGGGGAATCCAGCCACAACACATTGACTGCAGACGTCCAGCTCAGGAGCAGGCAGGAAGTATCTATCTCTTTCAGCAGCTGCAGTCCAACTGAGCTCCAGGGCCTGCCCTTTATACTTCCAGTCCTGCCTCTTGACTTCTGGTGGGAGGGGTAAGGATGGTCTGGCTCCATTCATTTGCGTTCAGAGTTTGGTCTCTCCCCCTCTTGTTCAGTAGAAAGCCACTCCACCTCAGTGCATCCTGTAGTCTCATTTCTTTTCCTAGAAAGCTTATTTTACTGTAGCCATCTCATGCCTCAGTCCTCCAGGGCCAAATTGCTCAACCCAAGGAAGGGCTTCAGGAAGCCCTGAACACAGAAGAACCAACCTTGCAGAGAGGAGAGAGTAGCATGTGCTTGGTGGGTCCACAATCTTGCACATCCTGAAGCACTGGTTGCAATTAGGAGAGCTACTAAAAACTAATGGCATGCTATTGCACTGTAATTTCTAATTCTGAACGGCTCCAAGATATTGATATAATTTTCCAAGATGGAAATAGCTCAGAATGGTTGTTTCTGATGTATTGCTAATGTTTGTCACCAGAAATTAGCTTCCTGGAAACAATCTGATAAATGTAAACTGGTTTCAGTGGGTGCCGACGGCACTTAGCATTTTGCAGAAGAGAGGATGGCACTTGCTAGTATCAGGCTCCCAGCTGGCCATTTTTCAAAATATGTGTTTTACTTTTCTTTTCCTAACAAATGCTATTTATTTATTTATTTTTATTTGTAGGTCAGTAGAGAGTTTCCCAAACTGTGGTGTACAAAGCACTTGCTGGTTATTTGCAGACCCAGAGTTGCTAGCCTCCCAAGCATCCAAATATCATTAATTAGGTCCTAAGAACCCCCTGAGACTAGCTTTAAAATGATGAGTTTTTTTAAAATAATACATGTTGGGGTTTGTGACAGGGTGTGTCAGACCCACTGAGGCCCCCTGCCCTGCCACACCTTGCCCCAGAAAAGGGCCATGGGAAGGGTCCTCTAAGCTGCCTAGAATGGGTGTGTGGGACACAGCCAATTGGAGCCCAGCAGGCTAGTATAAGGACAGCTGCAGGGCCAGACTGAGAGCAGTTCCTTGTGGGAGCTAGAAGAGTATAGACAGTGTGCCTGTCTGGCAGGACCTTGGACAGAGCAGTTCTGGAGGGAGCGAGAAGGAGACCTGGGTTGGTTGCTGGGACCCCATTAGTAGAGTCCTGTGTGGATACAAAAATGTGTATCCGCATCCAATTCACGATCTGCAAAGTGGAAGGTCCATGACTCCATGCTAGCTCCCCGCAACTACCAGTGCAGCTCTCCCTGACCCAGCTCCCCAGACACCCCCACTTCTCCCCAATGACCTCCTGCCCTACCCCCTGCTCCACCCCCACCATATCTCATTACCTGCTCTGGGTAGGAAGGCTACAATCCTGGGCAGTCACTCCCTTTCGGGGTGGGGAACAGCTCAGACATCCCTATGCAGCTGCAGGGGGCTGTAATGCATGCAGACCTGGCCCAGGCAGAGAGTGGCAATAACTACTTTACCTTCATAGAGCAGGCCCTTGCCAACCCCCTAGTTTAAATTATAACACCACCTCTCTTTCAAAATGGGGCTTGGGTCACTCCCTTCTGGAAGTTGTAGTTTACCTCCTCTGTCCAAGCAAGCTGGAGCCTCCAACTCCCAGAATGCCCAGCAGACTATCTGCTTGATGCCAGGGCCGAGTCCATTGCTAGACTACAGGACTAACTAAGGACCTAAGCCCAAGGAGGTCTACAGCAACAGAAAGTGCACACACACACACACACACACACACACACACACTCAACCAGGGGCACTCACAAGAGGTAAGTGCACCCCATCACAGGGTTTTTTTATTTGCCTTCTGGCTTCAGAGCCTACGGGTGCACTCATGTCATGTGTACAAGCATTTTTTCCAAAATTATGAAGGATGGAAACTTACTTTAAAAAAAAAAAAAAAAAGAGAGCTGAGAGTCTCATTAAGCCTCTTAATTCCAGGAGCTAGAAGGGGAAAAAATACCAAATATTACACGGCTCATGATAAAATTACAAGAATTGTCAACACCACTGATAGCTGGAAGCTCTGTATTCTCGGCTTGTTTCAGCTCTAAATGGTCTGAAGGTAAAGTCCTACGTAAAGCACATTATAGTAGCTTGATTTCAGAGTGACAGATGTGTGGACTAGAGCCAAAGAGAAAAAAAAAAAACACCAGCAGCTTTACAAAGCAGGATGATAAACTACTGAGGTCACAGTAGTGGGCAGAGGTCAGCGTGTCAAGGAGAAAAATAGATAATACAATTTTTATGGAGAAGAGTGAAAAATATTTCTTCAGTGAACTTTCCAAAGATGGACTGAGAGAGCAAATAACTGTCTTGCTCTTACATATTGTTTTTAAATGAGCAAGACAAAGTATGTCAGATAATACCTTTTATTGGACCAACTTCTGTGTTTAGAAGGTACAAGCTTTCAGGCTACACAAAGCACTTCTTTAGGTCTAGGGATGGAAGTGGACGGTCTGAGCTAAATACAAATTGGGAAAGATTGTTAAGTAGAAGGGGTTACATCTGTTGGAGGCAGTCACTTGAAATGAAGTGGGCAATCAGATTAGATCATTATACATAAAGGATCTGAAGCAGACAATTAAGGGTAGTAGGCAGGGTGGTGTCATGTTTATGAGTCATAAAACCAGTGTAGCTGTTAAATCTTTGTTTTTGGTGTCTAGGGAAATTATGAATTTAAGTCCCCAGGCTTGCCTTCTGAAGGGATTGTACAGGTTTCCCTTGAAGATAAGCATTGAAAGATCAGACAGAGTGATCACTTTGAGAAAAGTGTTCACCCCTGGGTGATATGGTGTTATTCCTCTTACCATTTTTTCCTGTGGAGATTAATTTGAGAGCATGATGATAATCTTGTTTCACCCACATAGTTATTGGGGCATTGGATGCACTGGAATTAAGCCATATGTTGGGATAACTATGTGTAAGCCCTGTGAATCTTGCAAGGAGAATTGTATGGGGTATTGGTCATCATAGCAGTGGAGATATGTCTGCAGGTTTTGCATCTGTTCTGGTAGGGTTTAGTGCTGCTTTGAATTGGTCTGAAGTTTACTTCTGATGATGAGTTTTGCGAGGACAGAGGGTTGCTTGAAGGCCAGAAGAGTGGGTTCATGAATGATTTCTTTCAGGATATGGTCCCCATCAAGTACAGGTTGTATATATTTGATGATATACCATATGGGTTCCAGGGTGGGGTGGTAGGTGAGAAGTAAGTTCAGTCAGTGGGTTTCTTTTTCCCTGTATTGAAGCAGGTTCTTTGGGGTATTTGAGTGGCCCTTTCCATGATGTGATCTACTTCTCTGGAGCGTCCTTGTTTAGCAAAGGCAGTTTTACTTGTGTTAGCTGTAACCTGGATTTCCTCTTTGGAGCAAAGTCTTTGGTATCCAAGTGCAGCGCTGTAGGTAACAGATTCTTATGGTGTGCCTGGGCGTGTTTGCTGGTCTGTGGAGGTAAATGTAGTGATTGGTGGGTTTCTCATATATAGTTGTTTGTTGGGCTCCACTGTTTAAGCTAAACATGGTGTCCAGGAAGTTTACCCTGGTGTGGGAGCGTTCTAGAGAGAGTTTGATGGTTGTTGAAAGTGTGGTTAAAAAAAAAATCTATGAAGACGTATAGCTCTTCTACCGAGAGGATGAAAATATCATTGCATCTCAGGTATGTCTTTGATTTGTGGTGCATTTTCCCATAAATTCTGCATTGAGATGGCCAATGAAGCAGTTGGTATTTTGGGGAGCCATCCTAGTGCCCATGGCTGTTCCCATGATTTTGACAAATTGTTTGTTGTTAAATGTAATGTTGTTGTGGGTGAGGATAAAATGAATGAGTTTGGCAATGTATTTTGGGTAGATTTCTGAGTGCTGTGCATTATCTTGTATGTGTTTGAGGCAATTAATGATACCTTCCCAGTGAGGGACACTAGAGTACAGGAAGGTGACGTCCATGGTAGCAAGGATGCTGTTCTGAGGGAGGTTGATAATGAAGGAAATCAATGTCTTGCAGGAAGTTGGCCCTTTTTGTGGTAAGCTGGGCTGTTGATTAATCACAGTTAACTCATGCTATTAACTCAAATTAATTGTAATTAATCACAGTTTTAATCACACTGTTAAACAACACCAATTGAAATTTATTAAATATTTTGGATTTTTCTACATTTTCATATATATCGTATTAGGTGCAGTAATTGAAATCAACTTACAAATGTAGATTGTTACATAACTGCACTCAAAACAAAAGTAAAAGTTCAGTGCCTACAAGTCCATTCAGTCCTACTTCTTGTTCAGCCAATCACTAAGACAAACAAGTTTGTTTACTTTTATAGGCAATAATGCTGCACTCTTCTTATTCACAATATCACCAGAAAGTGAACAGGCATTTGCACAGCACTTTTGTACCTGGTATTGCAAGGTATTTACATATCAGATATGCTAAACATTCATTTGCCCGTTCATGCTTTGGCCACCATTCTGTAGGACATGCTTCCATGCCGATAACGTTATTTTTTTTTTTAACAAATGCGTTAAATAAATTTGTGACTGAACTTCTCGAGGGAGAATTATATGTCTCCTTGTCAAGGTTCCCCCCCACTCTGAACTCTGGGGCACAGATGTGGGTACTTGCATGAAAGACTCCCCCTTGCCCCCAAGCTTATATTCTACCAGCTTAGGTTAAAACTTTCCCAAGGCACAAATTCCTTTCCTTTGTCCTTGGAGGGTATTGCTGCCACCACCAAGAGATTTACACAAAAATTTAGGAAAGGCTTATTTGGAATCTCTATCCTCTCAAAATATCCCCCCCAAGCCTCTTCACCCCCCTTTCCTGGAGAAAGCCCTGGCTGGTGTGATTTAGTTGGGAATTGGTCCTGCTTTGAGCAGGGGGTTGAACTAGATGCCTCCTGAGGTCCCTTCCAACCCTGATAGTCTATGATTCTATGGGGAGGCTTGAGAATAATATACCAACCAATTGCCTTAGCAATGTGAGCACCGACCAGACCCTTTGATTTCTGTGTCCTGAAGACAATCTGGTTCTTAAAAGAAGAAATTTATTTATAAATAAAAAAATCACACCTGCAAAATCAGGCTAGACAGTAACTTTACAGCATAATAAAAAGGTTTAAAAACACGGAGGATTCCCCTCTGGGCTCAGCTTCACAGTCCAAAAACACAAATAAAACTAGCATAGGAAAATTCACAAGCCAAAACAAAAATATAACCTAACACATTTCCTTGCCCTGCTTACAATTTCTAAGATTTTAGATGGATTATTCCAGATATATTTTCAGGAGATGTTGTACCTGCTTCTCCCTCTGTCCATAGAAGGAACAATCACAGAACAAACAAACATATCCTCCCCTCCCCACCATTTGAAAGTGTCTTCTTTCTTCATTGGTCCTTCTGGTCAGGTGCCAATTAGGTTATTTGAACTGCTTAACCCCTTACAGGTAAGGCAATCCAGTACAGCTGCCAAGGAGGGATTTTATGCTACTGCATATATAAAGGTTGCTACCCTTCCCCCTATATTCATGACACTCCTGCTCTGTGTTTTACCCACATTCTGCCATATATTTCAGTTTATAGCAGTCTCAGATGATGACCCAGCATATGTTGTTCATTTTAAGAACACGTTCATTGCAGATCTGACAAAACGCAAAAACAGGTACCAATGTGAGATTTCTAAAGATAACTACAGCACTCGATCCAAGATTTAAGAAGCT
>NC_133771.1:190796178-190802340 GCF_003597395.2 Chelonoidis abingdonii | reverse complement strand
TGGTGGGAGAAAGGAAGGGGGATGGTTAATTTCTCCTTGTTTTAAGGTCCAAGGGGTTTGGATCTGTGTTCACCAGAAAATTGGTGAAGTTTCTCAAGGCTACCCAAGGAAGGGAGTGCTTGTGAATGGTGGCAGCCAGACCAGTTCTAAGCTGGTAATTGAGCTTAGAGCTTCTCATTCAGGTCCCCCACATCTGTACCCTAAAGTTCAAAGTGGGGAAGGACCCTTGACAAAGGCTAACAGCATTTTAGGCTGCACAAGTAGGAGCGTTGCCAGCAGATTGAAGGACGTGATCATTCCCCTCTATTCAGCATTGGTGAGGCCTCATCTGGAGTATGATGATCAGTTCTGGGGCCCACACTACAAGAAGGATGTGGAAAAATTGGAAAGAGTCCAGTGGAGGGGAACAAAAATGATTAGGGAGCTGGAGCACATGACTTACAAGGAGAGGCTGAGAGAACTGGGATTGTTTAGTGTGCAGGAGAAGAATGATGGGAGGGATTTGATAGCTGCTTTCAACTACCTGAAACTGGGTTCCAAAGAGGATGGCTCTAGACTGTTCTCAGTGTTACCAGGTGACAGAACAAGGAGTAATGGTCTCAAGTTGCAGTGGGGGAAGCCTAGGTTGGATATTAGGAAAAACTTTTTCACTAGGAGAGTGATGAAGCACTGGAATGGGTTACCTAGGGAGGTGGTGGAATCTCTTTCCTTAAAAACCTCTAAGGTCAGGCTTGACAAAGCCCTGGCTTGGAAGACTGAGTTGGAGATTGGCAGGGCCGGCTCCAGGCATCAGCTGGTGCTTGGGGCGGCAGATTCCAAGGGGCAGCATTCCGTCCAATCTTTTTTTTTTTTTGCGCTTTGCCGCTTCCGCTGCTCCTGCAGGTTTTCTTCTTTTTTGGTTTGTTGCTCCTGCCACCCTGTAGGGGGCGGTGGCACAGAGGAGGAGAGCTGCTGGGAGCGGTGCCAGGCCTGCAGCAAGCCTGACACGGCAGCCCGCGTCCTTCCCTGCCCGCCAACCGGAGTGGTGCGGAGCCCTCCCAGCAGACGGTGCAGCGGAAGGAGCTGCATGGGAAGCGCCCTGCTTCAGGAAGCCCTGGCCGCCTCTCTTCTCTCACCCGCCCCGCTAGCTGGGGCATGCACTCCGCTGCCTGAGGTCTGCAGGGCTGGGAGTCCCCGTGCACCCACGCTCCCGTTGCCCCGCAGGTATTTTTTTGGTTTGTTTTTCTTCCCTTCGCTGCTCTGTCTGGCCAGTTTGCTTCGCGCCCCCAACCCCCCTTTGCTGCTCCGGCCGGATGATTTGTTTCACCCCCCTGCCCTTTGCTGCTCCAGCCAGCTGGCAGGTTGGTTTCCCGCTCCCTCCCCCACTTTGCTGTTTCTGGTGGCTGGCAGGTTTGTTCCCCCCCACCGCTCCAGGGCAGGATTTTGGGTTTTTTTTTTCCCCGCACTTGGAGCGGCAAAAAAGCCAGAGCCGGCCCTGGAGATTGGTCCTGTTTGAGCAGGGGGTTGGACTAAATGACCTCCTGAAGTCCCTTCCAACCCTGATTTTCAATGATTCTCAAATAATCCCACTGAATTCTTCGATCCTACTCACAATGAGTACTACTCAGTGGGATCAATGGGGATAGAATCTGACCCTAAATGTTAAAGCTCCTCCACATGATCCCTCCCCCCCACCTTTTTAATTTCAATATATTATTTTTATTCCTGTAGCACTTAGAGGCCCCAGCTGAGATCAGGGACCCGCTGTGACAGTTACTATACAATCACATAGTCAGAAACTGTTCCTTCCCCAACAGTCTAAATAGACAGGACAGTCAAAGAGTTGAAGAAATTATCCCCCATATTGCAGATGGGCAACTGATACAGAAGAGAAAATCCTTGGCCCATGAACGTCAATGCTCCCATTTACTTCAATGAGACCTTGATTTCACCCACCAAGATTAAGTGATGTACCAAGGTGTCAATCCCCGCTCTGTCACTCCAAGTGCCGAAAGTGGGGGCCCGCAAGGATTCTAAAAATTAATACTTGCCACTCCAGGCTTGTATTAAACTCATAACATTACAGTTTCTCTCTGACTTTGGCTTGGTAAATCCTGCCACTAGTTAGGTGCCCACTCCTTTTCTTTCACCTGTGGACTTGTTAACCCTTTACAGGGAAAGCAAGCAGAGAACAAACCAAGAGAGATTTTACAGCTGGCTAGGTGTCCATCAAAGGGAGCTACTCCTCTTCCCCTCCCCCTCACCATCATGTATCACAAAGCCCCCAAAGCACAGATAGTGCTGGCCAGCCTGGTTGAGGTTGGGTCCACACAGGCTGGGATTTCTTCCTGGCGGTTTAGGAAACAGACTTAAGATACATGCACCTTTAATTTTACTAATAATTACATGAAGAACTAAACAGTACTTTTTACATTTCAAGGATTACGACGACTTAGAATACAGGGACATTTTCACCCAGCTGATTCTGGGAAACCTTCCTGGGAGAGAGCATCAGTTAAAGGCTCCTGAAATGTATTGTATTTTAAAATCAAAGTCTTGGAGAGCTAAACTCCACCGAAGAAGTTTTTTGTTAGTCTCTTTGACTGTGTGAAGCCACTTCAGTGCAGCAGCATCAGTTTGTAGGTGGAACTACCAACTCCAAATACATGGGCATAGCTTCTCCAGAGAATACACAACAACATAACATTCTTTTTCTGAGACTGACCAGTGGCTTTCCCTCTCAAAGTTTTTTGCTAAGGAACATGACAGGATGGAAGTGTTCATTCGGTCCTTCATGTATTAAAACTGCTCCTACACCACACTCTGATGCATCTGTGGTTATGATGAATGGTTGGTCGAAGTCCAGGGCCCTCAATACATGGTCAGATGTAAGGGCTGCCTTAAGTTAGTTAAAGGTTGTCTGACATTTCTCAGTCCGTGAATGGCATTTGTCTGTTTTTTCCTGGTCAGTCCTGTCAGTGGGGTGGCAATTTGGCTGTTGTACAAATCATCGGTAATACCTGGCAAAGCCCAAGAAGGATTAAACCTGCTTTTTTGTCTTAGGGATAGGCCAATTTTGGATAGTAATTACTTTAGCCCATAGGGGGTTGATAGTCCCTTAACCCACTTGGTGTCCAAGATATGTTACTCTGTTTAGGCCTATGTGACACTTTTTTGCCTTAACAATTAATCCCCTGCTTCCCTTATGCGCTGGGAAGACAGCTTGGAGTCTTCCAGGTGTTCTGCTCATGAATCCGAGTATATAGCCACATTGTCGAAGTAGATGACTGCAAATTCCCCAAGTCCAGCCAATATCTGGAAGGTGACTGGTGCATTTTGTAGTCCGAAATGTTGCGCATTCAATTCATGATGCAGGCTGACCTTTCCTTGGCTGGGTCATCTAGCGGCACTTGCCAGTACCCCTTAGTTAAGTCTAAGGTGAAGATGAACTAGGCACGTCCCAGTTTCACCAATAGCTCATCTGTGCATGGCACTGGATAGCTTTTGGGTGAGTTACAGCATATAGTTTATGGTAGTCCAAACAAAAGTGGATTTCCTCGTCTGGTTTGGGAACCAGAACCACTGGAGAGGCCCATGCACTCTCAGAGGGGCAGATTACACCTGTCTGTAACATGTCCTTGATCTCCCTTTCTATTGCAGTTTTGGCTTGAGAAGACATCTGGTAGGGTTGGACTCTAATTGGGCAAGCATCACCTGTGTCAATGGAGTGGTAAGCCCGTTCTGTCCATCCTGGAGTGGCTGAAAACATTGGCATGAAGCTGGTGCACAGCTCCTGGATTTGCTGGCACTGCTTATGCCCATGGGTGATAGAAAGGCTCACCACTTCCATGCTACCATTGCGTTTTCCATCATAGTAGACTCCTTCAGGCCACTCAGCATCATCTCCCTCCTGGGCTGTAAGCTGGAGAACCTTGATTTCTTGGGAATGAAATGGCTTTAGAGAATTAACATGGTATACTTTAGGTTTTAGGGTAGGGTCTGGGAATGCTATGAGGTAATTAACAGCTCCCAAGCTCACCTCATAAGACTGGACATAAATAGAAGTGTCCTTGCCCATTCCCTCCCAGTGAAATGATTTCCCCCAATGGTCCTTGGTCCTGTTCACCCCAGCATGGCCACTAGGGTGATCATGGGCTAAGCTCAAGAGCTTTCCCCTATACTTAATTGGAACTACCAACTGTCTGAGGATGCCAGTCCTCCTTGTGCCCACCAGAAAGGGCCTTCTTGTATAAGAATCCTCCTTCTATAACCTGACCTGGACCTATTTGAAGATCTGACAGGCGGTGAGTCACTCCATGCCACTGTCCGAGTTCCCTTGAGTCTTTCATCCACTTCCTGATCTGCCTGGAACTGCTCCCTTGATGCTGGAGACATTAGTTCCTCATTGGGTTGTGGACTTGGGCTTGGTTCCACTAGAAGCGATGCAGATGATGGGGTTGTTTCTGTTGACTATGAACTGCTCTCTGCTGGTGCACTAGATTGTATTTTAGGCTTCAGTTGAGCCTTTTGTGCTGGTCTAGCTGCTGCTGCAAGTGCAGGCTCGGTGGCGCCCTTTGGTGCTGGCTCGTCTGACTCTGAGGGGGGTGCAAGCACGGGCTTTGGTGCTGACTGCTCCACCTGTTTCGATTCTTGGGCTGGTGCTGGCTGGGTCCCAGGAACTTGATCTACAACTGCTGCCATAGACTGTGGTCTGGAGTCTTGTTCTCCATCTCTGGCTGGGTTCCTGTAGGAAGCTCAGGAATGGAATTAGGGGTGGAGGCCTCTTTATCCTGGCTGTGGGTGACCATCCCCACCTGTTTTGTTAGCCTCACATGGTTGGCTAAGTTTTCTCTTAGCGGAATGGGATAATCAGAGACATCAAAAGTTCATATTCCTGACCAGCCCTTGTACTGGGCAGACAATCTGGCTGTAGGCAAGTTAAAAGAGTTGACCTTAAAGGGTTGCACTTTCACTTGGACCCCAAATTCATTGACCCAGAGACCCATCAGGAATTGGTGGATAGCTGACTCCTGTGCTCCAGTGTCCCTCCACCCACTAATCTTCCTCCTGCCCACACATCCAGTTTCCCTTTGCTTTGGGGGTATTTGCAAGACATCTGGGCCTGACGGCTCTTGGTGGGACTCCAGGGTGATAAGTTACTGGTGGCATGTGCTCTTGGGGCAGTTGGCCTTCACATGCCTCAGTTCATTACATTTGAAGCATTGCCTAGCTGACTGTGGGCTGGGGTAAGGTGGTTGGTTGGAAAGTGAAATGATGGGGCGAGAGGGCATCTGGTGTCTCCCGGGCTGTGTGGAGGGCTCCTCCTTGCAAGGAGGAACTTTGGGCTGACTCCACTGGTGGAATGTCATCTCAGGTTGCCCCTTCTGGTATCCGCTCCAACTGCTACTAGGTTTCTTCTTCTCTGCGACCTCCACCCATTGGTTCTGATCTTCCCTGCCTCAGTTACAGTTTTGGGCTTCTCATCTAGGATGTAGCATTCTGTTTCCTCAGGAACACCCTCTAAGAACTGCTCCATTTGCATTAGGAGAGAGAGATCTTCCTGAGATTTAACATTTGCTCCTGATATCCAGGCATCCCAATTTTTTGACAATGTGGTAGGCATGTCAGGAAAATGACACATCTGGTTTCCACCTCAGGACTCTGAACCACTGACGGGCATGCTCGGGTGTTAGCCCCATTTTAATTCTGGCCTTTGTTTAAAAAGTTTGTACTTGTTCCTGTGTTCTTTAGGCATTTCAGCTGTCACTTCTGCTAAGGGGCCACTGAGTTGTGGCCTTAGCTTCACCATATACTGGTCTATAGAGGTGTTGTACCCAAAACAGGCCCTTTTGAAATTTTCTGAGAAGGTCTCTGTATCATCACCTACCTTGTATATGGGGAATTTCTTGGAATGGGAGGTGGTACCTGCAGAAGGACTGTTAGGGTTACCTCGTGGCAGGGCCGGTGCAACCATTTAGGCAAACTAGGCGGTTGCCTAGGTTGCCAAGATTTGGGGGTGCCAAAAAGTGGCACCCCCCAAAAATTTTTTAAATGGTTGCAGCCGCTGCTGCTGGAGGGGCTGAGCTGCCGACGGCAGTAGCTGCCTGCAGCCGGCAGCCCAAGGTGTCCCCTGGGTTAGGGCACCGCCGCGGCAGCCGGGCAGCCCAGGGCGCCCCCCCGGGT
>NC_133771.1:190785541-190792977 GCF_003597395.2 Chelonoidis abingdonii | reverse complement strand
GGTCAGGGAGCCACCGCCGCGACCAGGCAGCACCGGGCGCCCTCCGCGGTCAGGGAGCCGCACAGGGCCGGCGCTTTCGCTGGGGCACCAGCATTGGGGGGGCGGGGGTGGCAGGCAGCTCCAGTGGAGCTGCTGCAGTCGTATCTGTGGACGGTCTGCCGGTCCCGCGGCTCCGGTGGACCGCTCCACCGGAGCCGCTAGACCCGTGCATGGGGCGGCGAAATGGCCCGGCGCCTACGGCGCCAGAAACCCTAGTGCCGGTCCTGCCTGGTGGATCCAGTGTAGTCCTTTCCAGATCTAAGCGCTTCAGCTCTATCTCTGCCTCCAAGTGCTTTGCCTGTATTTCCACCTCCAAGCACTTTGCCTCTTTCCATTTCTGCCTTGACGCACTTTGCCTGTTTCCCCTCCTCCGCTTCTAAGTCCAAGCACTTTGCCTCTCTATTGTCCTCCGCTTCCAAGTGCATCATCTGTAGGAAGAAATTCCTGTCTTCCACAGTCAGAACTCAGTCTGGGTTAAGGGCATCCCTCCTGCTTGGCACCGGGATCTCAGATTGTGGAGGGCTGAACCTTCCCCCCCTGGAAGTCCCCTTGGTGCCTCCCACCCCCATCTGCTCCCTTCATTTCTGTCATAGATCTAGATGTCTGGGCTTGATCTGGGTCTGTCTTCTCTGTGGCTTGCCGCTTTGAGAAGACTGTTTTTTCTAAGGTTTCAGTGCCTGACCTCAACCTCATGTACAGGCTGCCCTACGCTAGCCTAGCTATCTTGTTGCCACGAAGCTAGAAAAGAAAAAGGAAAAAGAAAATAAACTGCTTGTCAGACTCCCTGGTGTGGCAGACTGAACCGTCTGCTTGCCTGTTCCCCCTCAGGCAGCAAAGAAAAGAAGAAAAAGAAAAATCCCTGGCTTTCAAGCAGTCAAAAGGAAAAATGTGTCCTTTTAAAATCCTGAGGTCTGTGCTTCCGATTCAAAGCGATCCCACCGCTCTGCCATCATGTCAAGGCGGAATCACCACTCTGTCACTCCAAGGGCAGAAAGTTGGGGTTCACAAAGATTCTAAAACTTAATACTGGCCACTCCAGGCTTTTATTAAACTCCCAAAGTTACAGCTTTTCTCTGACCTTGGCTTGGTAAATGCTGCTACCACCCAAATGCAGAACACCCCCTTGGACCCAGAAAGGAGCATTTGGAAACTCCTCCTTGTGGGGTACCTTCAAACTTTCACTCCCCCCCGGGGGAAGAGCTGAGAAAGAAAACAAAGGAAATTAGCTGTGGCCACCAGCTTATTAAACAACATATGCACAAACCTCGTAGGATGCCAAAAATTCAATCCTGTTCTTAAAAGGGTAAATTTTATTACAAACAAAATTAAAGAAAATACATCTGGAATATAGGCTTTTGCTAGATTTTAAATGAGCAATTCCAGAAATTAAGCACCCAAAATAGCTTTCTTGGGGGTTCAGCTTAAACGTTACAATCAAACAAAAGCATCTGGGGTTAGCACAGAGAAGAGCCACAAGCCTTAACAAACAGAAAGAAACCTGATTGTGTCTAGCTAAACATTCTGATCTACTTACACCTTTGGGTTGTTAAAATAGCTCTAGATATGATCTGATGATTTTCATATCTGGTTCAAACTTTACACGGCAGTCCTACTGCCTGGTCTCTTCAGCCCAGAGAGCAACAGACAAAGGGAAAGTTTCTTTTCCAATTTATAAAAAAAAAAAGTTTTACCTTCCCATTGGCTCTTTTGGTCAGGTGCCCACTCTCTTTTACCTGTGGGCTTGTTAACCCTTTACAGGTAAAGCTAGCTGAGAACAGACCAAGAGGGATTTTACAGCTAACTGGCTAGCTGGGTGTTCATCAAAGGGAGCTACTGCCCTCACCTTCATGTATCACACAAGGTCACAAAGGAAGTTCACAGCAGAGCCAGAATTTGAGCCCAGATTTCCTGAGTCTCAGACCAGTGCCGAAATCACTAGACCATTCTGCCTCTCTATTGTACCTTCCTTCTGGTCTTAATTCCATCAAAATGCAAGCAATTTGTTTACAGTCTTAGCAACCGAGAAAGGAAATACAAACTATTGAAAACATTAAACTTTTACAAGATCTACTGTAGTATAATTCATAAAATACAAGGCATTACACTGACGTGCTAACTTATATGCTCACATTTTAATAAATAGGTACCTCTTGAGATCTGGGAGTTATAGAAATAGAAATCTCCTACATTAATTAAAATGTTTCTCTATATGCTCTATTAAGTGAAGCATTATAAAAAAAAGCAGATTTTTAGAGATGAGATGAAGCCATTCCTACTTCTTTGCAGATCTGAATGTAATGAGGACAATTTGTGCAGTTCCTTTTAAACTTATTGGGATGATCATTTAGCTTGTGAAGACTGCTATTGAACCTTCAATAGTGGCTCCTGTTGCACAGTATGCATACTGTCGTATTTCAGGGTGAGTGGGGGTTGTAAAATCACCATGACTACGGTCTATCAGATGATCTTTAGGATGAAGGCAGCATGCGTCAGTGGTCAGGATCAAGATGGTTGCTCCCAAGCAAAGAGCCATGTGGCCTAGTGGCTGGAATCAGTATGGCTGCTCTTGAGTTTGGGTTGTGTGGCCTGGTGGCTAGAGTCCACAGAGACCCAGGCCCTGCCTCTCCGCCGGGTCCTGTCGGCAGCGAGTGTGGTCACCACCCAGTTAACGGGGATCCTACCGCAACACACTGACTTTCTTCAGGTGGGAGATACCATTCACCCCACTTCCCTGGGCCACTTCCTACTCTGCATCTTGAAGCTGGGGTCTGTTTGTTGTTGGAGTCTCAGAGTCCCAACAAGCTACCTGTGCTGGGGAGCTTGGACTCCTGCTGGCTGCCTGTAGGCAACCGGTCTCCTGTCTGGGCCTCAGGATCTCTGGTTCCTGCAGTCAGGGGCTGAAGCAGCTCCTGGGCTGAAGCCTCCACTGAGTGTCCTTCCTTCCCAGTGGTAAGCCTAGAATGAGCTGGGCTGCTCCCTTTTATACTGAGGCAGCATTTGGAGCATGCCCAGCATGGTCTGAGGAACTTCTGCTGCTCATTTAACCATATCTCAGCATAGGGCAAGGAATGCCCACCCTATCACAACACCCTTAAAAACTTTCATTTAACAAGTAGATAGAGATATTAATAGCACCAGTGGTATTCCCAGTTTAAGTGTGATGAATATTGACTCTCACCAACAGCAAACCACTAAAAGGAAACTTTAAGGGCATTCAATGTACATGGAACATAATGGATGTATGTCTTTAGTTTAGTTTTAGTTTTAATGAGCTGGTATTTCATCAGCACAGTGTGCCTTAGAGATCAACATTATAGTATCAGGATATGCAACAGAACAAGTCTACACTGAGATGACTTAAATTCAATCCTATCCTGCACTGGTGTCCATAGTATTTTCTTCCAGAATGCCATTTTTTCCTTTCCGAGAAACCTGCTTAAGTCAGCTAACTCATTACCCAAGTTTCCCTGTCACAGGGCCTCTCAGGAGAGACTGAGCAGATAGGCTGAGAAAAAAAAAGCATAAAATTGCTGTGAACCAGTGCCATGGCATCTCTGATAAAAAGCTGTGCTGCACAAGTCATCTATCAAGCCACATGGCTTTGAGCAACAAAGTTCTGTGGCACCTTATAGACTAACAGACATACTGGAGCATAAGCTTTTGTGGGTGAATACTCACTTCGTCAGATGCACGACTTTAAGCTTATTCTTTGTTTTATTTCCCAAAACATGGTCTGTTCAGTCTCAACACTGATACACTTTTAATTTCAGGACAAAGCATCCACTGTCCTTAATAACAATCACTCATCTACCATTGCACTCCAGATAGCCTCTGTTCAAGGCCACACATGTAGGCAGTTAAAAATAAAGCTATAAAAAGTTTTCAAATACCTTAACTTGAATTTACCCACTTGGGGGGAGAGAGGGGAGAGACTCTTTTTTAAGGAAAGGAAAAACAAAGGTTGCAAATCTTGGTCAGAAAAGGAATTATGTTATCCTGCTGATTTAGCTCCATCTGGGCCGACAAAGACTGCAGCGGGGCAGATCCTCAGCAGATGTAAACTGTCCAAGCTCTGAGGGTCTGTCCTACTGTACTTGTTCTGAGTTGGCTGAGACTGAGGTAAAGATGAAAAAAATTGACTTCAATGGAGCTATGACAATTTACACCAGCTGAGGCTCTGGGTCAACTCAAGTGGGTTAACTCGTTTCAAAGAAAACATTTGACAAGTGATTTTTTGCTCTCGGTTTAGTTATAGCGAGGCCCAACATTGTAATCTACCTGTGTTTATTTGTTAAATTTGTGATGTAGGTTACAACCTTGGGCCTTGCTATATCTAAATCTAGAGCAAAAAATCATTCGTCAGATGTTTTCTTTGAGATGAGTTGAGTGACTCCAGAGAGGTGATGAGATCCTTCACCACCTATCAAAATCCTCCTCCTAGCTGTGTTTCTGACCCAAATGCTAAGGCCTGTATTTTAAATGGCTACAATTTGGTAATTTTATTCCAAGTCTTCTGATATTTGATCTCATTCAAACTTGGTTCTTTTATCTAAAAGTATGTTTAGTTCTTTTACCTCGGTTTCCTTGTGTAACTCATTGGAATCAACAGGCTTTGCTCAAGAGAGTTATGCAGTTCTCAAGGCATCAGAATCTTCCCTTCTTGGCTCGGGTGGAAGCACAGCCATTCTGTTCTTATCCTCTTGAGCCACTGCACTCATTCACTCCCTGATGAAGGACTGGAAATTGGCCAGTGGATTCCTGTAGTTGCAGGTCAACTAGCTAAACCCCCACATTGCTCCAAATACTGCCTGCACCATTACAGTAGGTTGAACCCACTACAGTGCAATGCTTAAACTGTCAGCACTTGGGGGAAGGAACTGTTTCTGTTGTGTTTC
Source organism: Chelonoidis abingdonii (assembly GCF_003597395.2). Lineage (NCBI taxonomy): Eukaryota > Metazoa > Chordata > Testudines > Testudinidae > Chelonoidis > Chelonoidis abingdonii. Next base: position 190,788,043 of record NC_133771.1, on the reverse strand, counting down.
CACAGTGCCTAGCACCATGGGACTGAGGCCTCTTACTGCTGGAATACAAGATCAAGTGCTTCTGTGGGTAGAAGAACTGTAGATACCATATTCAGTTCTACGTCTACGAAGAAGAATCACAATGGTTCTTCTGTAGCTGAGGTCACCTGGAGAAGATGGTTTGGCCCTTTGAAAATGATATGCCTATGAAAAGGCATACAGCAAACTGAAAATGCAGTTATCAATTTCATGTACTATTTTCAGAGCCATGCTCAGAAAAGTATTTTGTATAAAATAAGAAGCACAAGTGACTGAAACTATCTTGTATTTGTTACTGAGAACCAGAAAATAGGGAGTACTGGCTGTACAGAAAATAATACGAACACTAATTAAAGAATGGTGTCTTGGGTGGTAATCAAACAAAAAAATTCATCCTCTTCAAGGTTTCTTTACATGGCCCTCCTAGAAATATGAGGCTGTTGATAAGAGAATCATCCTTGACAACAGCTCTTGTTGTCTGCAGCCCTCTTAACAGTGTTGGGCCATTAAAAACTTGAGATTCATTTACCACGAACAAGTGTTCTGACACACACACAACTACTTCCCTGACAGACTAAAGGAGCATTACATAACCACTAGGTATTTTATTCTTTCACAGTGTGTGTTTTACCTAGTGTTCTTTTTGGTAACCTGTGCTGACCCTATGAATCCAAGCAGGGTTATAGAAAATGTCTAAAAATTCAGCTGACCATTCTTCTTTCCAGGTATTGTCTTTGCCAAAACTCTCCCCGCCCCCACCACCTTTGATGCCAAGCAAGAATAGTCATCCACCTCAAACACAGCTGGTCACTTTGACTCTTTCACTATCCCAAGAATGTGTCAGGAAAATCTTCTCCTTCCATGAGGGAGAGAGCAGCGGTGTGTCTATCTGTTCAGGACCTCAAAGGAAAGTGAAAAATGCATTGTGCTTAGAGTTTCTACATCTAAGGACTTGGGAACCTTCTATGTTGGCTCATCCTTCATCCAAAATGCGATTTTTATTGATTTTGGGAAAAGCTGTCCAATTACAAAACTCTGAAGTTCTGTGTATGTTACTGTATGTAAAGCTTCCTTTAGGAAGCAAAGCCACAGGGATAAGTTATTGTTGACCTCTACAATGATCACTATTGGGCAAAATACCAAGTATCTCCTCTATATCACTTTATTTTGTTGGACAAAATTATTAGAGAATTAGTTCTAATCTTTACATCCTTTTTCACATGGGCAGAAGGTATCCCCAAACAGCCAGGTGTGGCCCCGCCTCCCCCTCCTACCTTCCACTCTATGGCTCCCCCTGTGTGGTGGCCCCTGCTCAGGCCACCACTGTTGGGTGAAGCTGCACTGCCCACCTGGCACTCCAGGGCTGGGGGCGCTGGGGCCATGCTGCCTGCCCTCCCAGTGCTTTGGAGCTGGGAAGATAGCCTGNTGGCTCCCCCTGTGTGGTGGCCCCTGCTCAGGCCACCACTGTTGGGTGAAGCTGCACTGCCCACCTGGCACTCCAGGGCTGGGGGCGCTGGGGCCATGCTGCCTGCCCTCCCAGTGCTTTGGAGCTGGGAAGATAGCCTAGGGCAGGGGCCAGCATCCACAGTGAGGAGGCTCTGGGTTTCAGCAGGGGTGGAGAGAGCAGAAGGGGTGGGGAGAGCAGAAGGGGTGGGGCTAGGGGGCTACCTTCCCCCAGCTGGCAGTTCATGCTCCACCCATGCTTTTTCCATCTATATCCTCACAGGTCCTATATCAGAGCTGTTTAATGAGACAACCATGTTAAAGTAGATGAAAAAAATACTCCCTGCCAATTAGCACACAGATGATAATCAGCACTCAGGGGCTCACAGGATGTTTGTTTTCATTTGGATAAGCAGCCACAGTCCAGATGTTTGTTTCCTGCTTTAGCAGGATATCCAATGCTCCAAATGATATAGGAAAGTTTTTTGGTCTCAATTACCAACCGAACCCAGAAAATTCAGAAGCTCATGCTTAAAAATCAATATCCCTGTTGTTCCCTTCTAGTTCTGCTGCAGAAGAGGCGTAGATCTGGGATAGGGTCTCACAAGTGGAAGATAAGCAGTTCTGTGGCATGCAACACCCTTCTTTCAAACCATTTCACACTAGGTACATCAGAAGGCTGGGATTCTGCAGATTTGACATAGCTGGTGGGTAGTGTCAGGGGATGGACATACTCTGAGGCCATCATCCCATGAGTGTTTTCAGAATAAGTCCATACTAGCCATGTATATATTTTATGTTGCTTACTTTCTGCACAGTAAATCCCCATTGAGGGGAGGGGTTTAGAGTGGGAACTGAAAAGGAGACTAAGGAAGCATAGCACAGTACTAACAAGGAGCCATACAACCATAAGATAGGCCCTGAGAAGAGCAACAAAGCACTAGGCCTCTATATCCAGTACCCCAGGCCATTATGTTTCCCTCCCCCCTCCACCCCCCCCCCCCCCCCCCCCCCCCCCCCCCCCCCCCGCGGCACTTTCGG
>NC_133771.1:190716213-190785381 GCF_003597395.2 Chelonoidis abingdonii | reverse complement strand
GTCATCTTTTATTTCCTATAGAAAAGGCAATCTGTTCAAAACTTCAAATGTTTCCTGATTTGCTACCACGTATTCTTTCCTGCACTGTTGATGGTATGGCCCAAAGACTTTTATCCAACTTTTTTTCAGAATCGCAGAAATTCAATCCTCATTTTGGGCAAAAATCTAGCATGGTTCTTTCTTTAACCAAAGATGTCCCATCAGGGCCAGCTCCAGGGGTTTTGCTGCCCCAAGCAGCAAAAAAAAAAAAAAAAAGCCATGATCGCGATCTGCAGCAATTAAGCGGGAATAAGGGACCCTTTGCCGAATTGCAGCCAAATCCCCGAAAGTGCTGCCTCACTTCCAAGTTGCCGCCCCAAGCACCTGCTTGATAAGCTGGTGCCTGGAGCCAGCCCTGTGTCCCATACCTGCTGAGCAAGTCACAGTCCTCCTATCCATAAATCCTTATCACTGGGCCTTTTCTCCTTGTTGTTCAATGAGTTAAATGTAGGTATAGATTTTCCTTTGCCTCATAATGAGTTAATTATGTGACGAGCAACACTTGTTGGGATTAAGTGTGGGGAGGAGGTCTGGGATAGAGCAGTGCCCCATCTGAGAGAGTATGCAGGTACTCAGCTGAGGGGGCGCTCATGAGAGACGAGTTTACCCTGCTACACTGGTACCAGATTTTGGGGCCAAACCCTGAAACAAGGGGACAATGGAGGAGTTGGTAAGGCTGCTGGCCCAGCAGCAGCACAGCTCTACTGCAACCCAAAGGGCACTAACTGAAGTGCAGCATGAAGCTCAGCAGGGTGCTCAGCAACAGCAGGCTGTGCTGCAGGTGCTTCAGCTCCAGGAGCAGAACTTCCAGGAGGCATTGTTGCAGTGACTAACTTAGCTCAGCAGCCTTCTCAAATCAGTTGAGCTCTGGGTCAGGGAGACCACTGGCCAAGTTGGAGATGTATCATGATCCAGAGGCCTACTTAGCCACCTTTGAGCAGGTAGCTATAACCACTGCTTGAGATAAAGACACCTGGGCCACTTGCCTGGCCCTATTCCTGTCCAGGGAAGTTCAGGCAGCTTACCGGGCCCTGGATGACAAAGTGGCAAGAGATTATTGGACAATGAAGGCTGCCATACATGACTGTCTGGGACTATCCTCAGAAACCTACTGGTGCAGGTTCTGCTCAGAGCTTTTTGCCTCAGGGACTTGTCCCCCAGGGCCATAGCCCAATGCTTTAAAGACTGCACCACCCGATGGCTATGCCCTGAGGTCTACACGACTGCCTTAGCTGATGGATGACACCCAGTCTGGAAGGGGAAAAACACCTTCTGATCCAGAAGACCCTCTCCAGGAGGTTCATCCTTCTGACATAGACTTAGCCCATTTAACCCAGACCTATGACTTCATACATGGACAAAAGGACGACACAGAGAGACGTATGCCTGGATAGTGGTGATTGACAGGATGATTACCGAGAAGGCCCAAGCTGCTCAATTCCCCCATTTTGAACTAAAGAATTATATGCTCTATCGAGCTGATCATGACTCCAAATCAAGGGAAGCCTGCTGCCAACTCCTGGTGCCCCAGGAGGCCAGGAGTGAGGTCTTATGGCTGGCTCATTCAATACCATCAGCCAGCCATCGTGGCTGGGAAAACAACATTAGCCCACTTATTGGCTCAATTCTTTTGGCTGAAGATCTCTAAGGAGGCTGCTAATTTCTGTGTATCCTATCCAGACTGTCAGCAGGTTGCATCAAAGGGTTCAGGGCGAGCGCCTCTAATACCCCTACCTCTAGTAGGAATGCCCTTTGAAAAGATAGGGATCAAGATTGTGGGCCTTCTAGAGAAAAGTGCCTGGGGCCACCAACATATACTGGGCATGGTGGACTATGACACACAATATCCACAAGTGGTTTCCATGTGCTCAACAACAGCATGAACAGAGCTAGTTCGACTTCTCTTCAGTAGGTAAGCCCACCCAAATCCTGACTGATCAAGGGGCAAATTTCATGTCCCAGTTGTTAAAGGAGCTATGGACACTTCTCTCAAGATTAAGCCTCTCAGGACCTCCATGTACTACCCCCAAATGGGTGGCCTGGTGGAGAGGTTCAATGAAACCTTGAAAAACCACATTGAAAAAAAATGTGTAAACACCAATCCTCACAACTGTGACCAACTCCTGCCCTATCTTATGTTCACAGTACAAGAGGTACCGCAGGCATCAATGGGATTTTCCCTATTTGAGCTGCTTTATGGCTGATGACCCCAAGGGATATCAAGCCTTCTTAAGGAAATGTGGGAAGAACAACCTTCCTGAGTCCAAAATGTAATTCAATGTGTGTTACAAATGCGTGAATGACTAGATCAGGTGGCCAGGTTTACCAGAGAGAATCTGGAATGGGCCCAACAAACCCAGGCTCACCACTATAATAAGGAACCCAAGAGAAAGTCTACCAACCCGGTGACCAGGTCTTGCTATTGTTACCCAGCTCCAAGAGTAAGCTCTTGGCTAAGTGGCAAGGGCCCTGTAAGGTCAGAGGACAAATAGGGGACATGGACTATGAGATCCATTGCCCAGGTAAGAGGACGGAAAAACAAATTTTCCATGTAAGCCGGATCTGTGTGGATTTCAGGGCCCTAAATGCAGCCTCATCATTTGATGCTTATCCCAGACCCTGAGTTGAACTCTTGCATCGGCTTGGACAGGTATAACATCAGATTTAACCAAGGGGTATTTCGCAAATACCCCTTACAAAGGACTCCTAGGGAAAAAACTGCATTTGCCACCTGCCACCTCCCCCCCACCTCTCCCCCCAGGGGAGTTCTATTTTATAACTATGCCCCTTGGATTACGTGGGGCACCAGCCACCTTCCAATGCCGGATGAATCAGGTACTGCACCACCATAGGCAATTTGCACTTGCCTATTTAGACAGTGTATTGATCTTCAGTGAAGATCGGTGGTCACACTTAATGCATGTAGCATCCGTTCTGCAGTCAGAGGCTGGGCTCACAGCAAACCCAAAGAAATGTAAGTTTGGCTTGCAAGAGACCAAATACCTTGGGTGTCTAGTAGGAAATGGGAAGATACAGCACCTACAAGATAAAAACTGAAGCTCTAGAAAAAGCTCCAGTTCCAAAAACAAAAAACCAACCAACACTAAGTCTGGACCTTTTTAGGCCTGGCCAGTTATTACTGTCGGTTTATCCTCCATTTTGTGACACTAGCAGTACCATTGACAGACCTAACCAAGATGTTGGCACCAAATAGGGTACTGTGGACATAGGAATGCCAAGTGGTATTTCAAATCATAAAAGACGTTTTTGGCAGCAGCCAGTGCTCCTATGCCCTGACTTTTCCTTACCATTTATCCTGCACACAGATGCATCCACTGCAGGGTTGGGGGCTGTACTGTCCCAGAAATTCCAAGAGACAGAATACTCAACCCTTTACCTGAGCAAAAAAACTTCAGCTGTGGGAGACTAGGTACTCCATCATAAATTGAGAGTGCTTGACTATCTGCCAGGCGGTGATGGCGCTGCGTTACTACCTACTGGGAACTGCGTTCAAACTCCTCACAGACCATGTTCCTGTGAAGTGGATGCAAGACAATCCTCCGGATTACACTATGGTATCTGGCATTGCAACCTTAAGCTTTCAAAATAGGACATCACCTAGGATCCCAACATGAGAATACATATTTCTTCTCCTGAACAGAGGTCGACACTTTCGGGGAAACAACCCAACCCAAATCCTTTCTGCGGGGGGAGGTATGTGATTGAGGCCCCCTGCTTGTGGCCTTGGGCCCTGCCACACCTAGCCCAAAAGAGAGGCAGTTGAAAGGGTCCTCCAAGCTGCCTAGAGCAGCTGTGTGGGACACAGTCACATTGGGGCCCAGCAGCCTAGTATAAGAAGAGCTGCAAGGCCAGATGCAGTTCAGTTCTGTGCTAGAGCTGTAAGAATGTGTCTGGCTGATGGAGCTACAGAATCCAGACAAGGCAGCACTGCCAGAAGCCAGGGAGAGTGAGAAGGAGCCATGAGCTGGTTGTTGGGACTTTGTCAGGACAAGGCCCTGAAGTAAGGGTGAAGACGGCATGAGGCCATGGAGAAATGGCCCAGGGAATTCACATACAGTTATATGTGCCAGTGCTTTCTCTATTGGGACTGTGGCAAAGTTCCTCCTCTCCTTTGGTGGGTCCTGCACTTACTGGTGGATTTGCTCACCTCACAGATTCACCTTGTGGGTCAGGAAACAGCCTAGAGAACTTCTCCCTCTGGTAGAAACCACAGTCCAGGCCAATTCCTCCTATGTTTGAACAGAAGTTGGGAGGTTTGGTGGGGACCCAGGCCCGCCCTCTACTCCAGGTTCCAGCGCAGGGCCCTGTGGACTGTAGCTGTCTAGAGTGCCTCCTGGTACAGTTGCGCGATAGCTACAACTCCCTGGGTTACTTCCCCATGGCCTCCTCTCAACACCTTCTTTGTCCTCACCACTGGACTTTCTTCCTGATGTCCGATAACACTTGTACTTCTCAGTCCTCCAGCAGTATACCTACTCACTCAGCTTCTTGCACACCTCTTGCTGCCAGTTCCTTGCATGCACTCTCTCTCCTCTGGCTCCCTTTGGCCTGACTGGAGTGAGCCCTTTTATAGCATCAGAGGGGCCTTAGAGTTAGGAGCTGGTTCCCAAGAACCGGTTGCTAAAATTAGACCTCTATGGAGAACTGGTTGTTAAAAGGCTAGGGAGTGGCAAAGAACTCCAGTCCCAGGGCCAGACCATTTTTTTGCTCCCAGGATTCCCAGCTAGGGAGGCTGAGGCTCCTCCGGTCCTTTCCCCACTCTCCCCCAGCTGCAGCGTCGCCAGCCGCCAGCATCAGCTGAGCAGCTCAGCTGAGCTCCGGAGTAATCCTGCTGCTTTGAGGGGCTGGCAAGGTAAGGGGGAGGGGGCTGCAAGCTCTAGGGCTGCCAGGGGGGCAAGTGGGGCAATTTGCCCCAGGCCCTGCAGGGGCCCCCAGCCCCACAAGTATGTTTCCCCCTGCCCCAGCCCCTCCCCCTTAAAATCAACTTTTTATAGGGAAAGTGTTAAGATTTTGGCAGCTCATTACTGCTTAACAGCCTCACCTGACTCTTAGCAGGTTAATTGGAGTCAAGTGTTCTCATTAGCCTGGAGCAGGCCCTGCTTTGATCACTCAGGGAACAGAAAACTGCTTATGCAGTGGCCAGTATATCTCCCTTCTACTACTCTGCTGTTCCAACTGACCTGGGTCTATCACAGGACACACACACAGGCATGCCACTCCAGCCCAAACACTGACACTGACTCCTAGTATACATACATGTGAGTACATATGCGTGCTTCCACACACACATTCTCCCCTGCATTGCAGCCCCTTTGTACTGGCTAACCAGTACAAAGGCCTCCATGGAGAATAGCCAGGGGCAGAAGTCTCTTACAGGAATTGGCTCTATGCCTCTCCATTCACAAGCCCTATTGCAGAAGGTATTCTAGACCAAGAGGTCTAGAATGGGGTCCTGCCTTCTGGTTATTCTGCAGCATTGCAATGGCCCATAGAAGCCACTGCAGAGAGGTGCTATCTTCACCCATACTGAGGAAAGGAAGCTGGTTTTGAATAAGGGGCTCAGAAGCACTGTTCTCCCTTTAACACCTTACAGATGGGACTGCTGTATAGAACCTTGCACTTTCTCCTGAAAGCAAAGCCTACAGAATGATTTTATCATTTACAAACACAAATCGGGGTGAAGCTTTCAATTATGTATTTGTATCCAGGCTCCACTCTAAAGGAGTCTCCGAAATGTCCTCAAGAGGAACCTTTCTTAGTAAAAATGGAAGCCACAACATCAAAGACTTGCTTTACTTAGATAGAAAATTATAAAAGAATATTTCAGTGTACCACATCCATCCTGTTAGGCCCTTTATATGATCTAGTCCAGAACATTTTTTAATTCAGCTGTTTTTTCACCAAAATCACTTTCATCAAAACCAGTTCTCTTCTGAGGATGTCTGCTTTACTCTGGATACATCAAACTCCAGTACATGAGCCACTGCAAATTGCTGTAACCAGAGAATCAGACATGGCCAGAAAGTTTATCATGCATTAGGTGCTTAAGTCAGGTATTGACTGCATGAAAGGCAATCCCCTGCTCAGTTCATAGCTTGTAGATAGTGTGAACTCAGCCTCTCATCTCACACACATGCAAAATTCACCCCAATCCAAAAACTCTGCACCCAAACAGAAAGTATAGGAGTAAATTTATCTCCAGTACTGTAAGGGAGACTTTAACATAAGAAATTCAGGGAGGTTATGGGGTTTGTGCTCCCGCTGGAGCACAATCTTCTTCAATCCTTACCAACAAGCGGTGAGAACTGAGATTATGCCTAGATTTGAGTGTGCACAGATATTCCACATTAAGGCAGTTAGGGATGGGTTTAGCTGTATACCAAGAGAACGAGGCAGAGAACCTGCCCCAGCTTGTAGAAGCTGTGTAACCTGCCCTCTGGAGGGGAGCCAGGCTTAGACCCAGGGAGGACACAAGGTCAGGATGCAAGCCCAAACTGGAATCAGGAAACAAGGAGAAACTGGGAATGTGACTGTTTTGCTGGCACACTAAAGAGTGCATTAGTTACCAGAGACTAGGGGCTTGTCTACATGAACATTTAGTTAACAGCAAGCTGGGTGTGAATCTGCCCCACATGAGCTGGTGGTGTACTAATCGTCCATGTGGACCCTGCTGACCTGCTGTAACAATTCCTTGGGGGACTTTGATATATCCCATTTCCAAGCACAAGTCAAAGCACACCAAGGAACTGTTAGTGAGTGTCAGCAAGCTCCACATGGACAGTTAATGAACTGCAGGCTAAAGTGGGGCAGATTCACACCCCAGCTTGCTGTTTATGTAGACAAGTCCTAACTTAAGGCCATTTATTTCTTTCCTCCTACCAGTCTAGCTGAAGAAATTTGTTCTTGGTTCAGCATTTTACTCTTTTTAAACCATACTGAGGAAAAGCCATAGTTTAGACTCTGTACTTTGGAGCAGGATCTGGAACTCTGTGCAGAAGGCTGAATGCCTTAAAGTGGTGGAAATGCAACATTCCCACCCTTCCCTTTGTTTTTGCCTGTAAGTGAGGCAAAGGCCTCCTTATAATAGTTCTAAATTTTACTCCAATTTCAGCAGAGCTTCTGATTTGCACCAAAAGGTTCCATTAGCAATTGAAAGTGAATTTAGTTTCCATGAAAGTGAACCACTGACAAGCACTAGCTTAAAGCAGGCAGAGCACGCCCAGAAGGTGGTATGGAGTGCCTGTAGACAAGTGGACTCACCTCTGCAGTGCCTCCTGCTGGTGACTCCTGGGAATTAGCTTGTTCCAGCTCTGGAGCACCCTTTGCAGGCCAGTGATCCACCTGTCCTCTGGCCCCCATGTCCCTCCCTAGACCCAGTGCACTTTTACATGGGCTGCTGCCCCCTGGCAGTAACTTCTTTCTCTCTGGGTCTCCCCTCCCCAGGGAACCCCCACCCTCTATCCCCACCTTGCCTCAGTATATGGCTACTGCCAGTCATTGTCTAGCCCCACACCCTAGAGAAGACTTCAGTATCAGCCTACTCATTACTGGTAAGGTTGGGTTTGGACCTGCTGCCTTGGCCTACACCTGGCTCTGCAACCCCCAGTATCTGTTAGCCCAATGGCTAGGCCACAGCCTGGGGCTTTCCAGGCTAGAGCTCCCCAGCCTTTCCCTAGCCCTGCTCACTCAAGTACCTTATGTCCTGCTCCCTGCAACCAGGACCATCTCCCTCTACAGACAGAGAGATACTGTTTTAGGCTTATGGCTCACTGCCTCTTATAGGGGCCAGCTGGGCCTGATTGGAGCATGGCCACTTTCCCTAATCAGCCCAGGCTTCTTGCCCCAGCCTAAAGGCTGCTTTCTTCAGCCACAACCCCTTCTCTGGGCTGTTTTTAACCCCTTCAGGGCAGGAGCAGGGTCCACCCTGCTATAGTGCCCTATAAACTCCTGCCAATAGAACTCAATGCTGATCTCCAGCATCCATTCCAGGCTTGTAGCCTAGTTCCCAAAGGGAAATGCAGGGCAAAGTCTGCAACACTCCAAGAATTTCAACTCACTGAGCATGCCTACCAAAAAAAGTAAGGTTTAGGAAAATCTGGATCTATAAGCAAAGATCTGGATGCATGTTACAGCACTGGTCTAACTAAAGCAATATAGTGTGCACTAATAAATTACTGTGTATTTGTATATCCATCTACAACTGTGATGCCTTTTTGTTTTGCAAGGAGTGCCCTGTACCTCTTGTTTTGGGCAGGATCCCACTGTAAACAAGCTGAAATGCTTCAGCTTCATTTCATATCCTAGATATATTTTATAATAGTTGCTATCAACATATATTTAAATATGATCAAGGGCTATATCTGTGCTACCCAGGTATGGCAGAAGCAAAGAAGTGCTAACAGCCTAAATCCTCATTGGGATCCTTAATGGCATAGCTCAAATATTCATGATATCTTTCCTTGCCTGTAACACATTGACTAGTATCAATTTTAAAATACAAAGTGTAATATTTGCATGCTTGCTAGTTTAAGAAGAGTTTTATCAAACTTGTGTTTAGTAAAGGAAGAACTCTAGCCTTATTTTCTGTACAATCAGCATGTGATTGTGGCACTTTTCATGGGAAATCAGAGTCTGAAGTCTTTCTAAGGAGAAAGTCACAGAGCAACTTGTCCGCAGTATATCACAAGAAGCAGATGGTATTAACCCAAGAATTCTTCTTATGGAAAGAAGATGCGACATTGTGGGAGACACAAGTCAAGAGATGAAATAGAAGCAGACCTAATCCTGATATCATCTCTCAAGCAGAAAACTCTGAATAACTTTTAACTGACCAATGCATTTGGAATTTGTCCAATAGGATGAAGATTTGAAAAAGACACTAATGCAGTACCTACTATATATTCATGAATGAATGGAGATAACAGGAAGCAAGAAATCAAACCTCACCTCAGTTACAAGAAAATGGCCTAATAATTTAAATCAAGGGTACAATGCTTAGCTAAGAGTCATATAGGGTCAGAGTATTATATACTATTTTTATTTCAGTAACATCTAGATATACTAATCATGATCAATTCTCCATTGTACTATGTGTTCTACATAATAACAGCCAGTCGGAATTCTGCCCATAGTTATACAGCTATGGATTCCATTGAAATAAATGTGGCATGTAAATACCTTGCAATGCCAAATACAAAAGTGCTTTGTAAATGCCTATACTCACTTTCTGGTGACACTGTAAATACAGGAGATAATGATCCCTCTTCTTAAATGTAAAAAAAAACTTGTTTGTCTTAATGATTGGCTGAACAAGAAGTAGGACTGAGTGGACTTGTAGAACTTCAGGGCCTACATTGTTTTGTTTTTGAGTGCTGTTATGCAACAAACAAACAAACAAAAAAACTACATTTGTAAGTTGCACTTTCACTACAGAGAGACTGCACTATGGTACTTGTATAAGGTGAACTGAAAAATACTATTTTGTGTGTTTACCATTTTTACAGTGCAAATATTTGTAATAAAAATATACATTGATTTCAATTATGACACAGCAAAGAATCCTGTGGCACCTTATAGATTAACAGATGTATTGGAGCATGAGCTTTTGTGGGTGAATATCTGCTTCGTCGGATGCATGTCACAGAATACAATATGTGAAAATGTAGAAAAAAATCTAAAATATTTATTAAATTTCAATTGTTTAGCAGTGCGATAAAAGTACGATTAACCAAGATTAAGTTTTTTTATTGCAATTAATTTGAGTTAATCACATGAGTTAACTGATTAATCAGTCCTAATTTATTTATTTTTACTTCAAGAGCCTCATATGTTTATCAGTTTTGAAAAATGTTTATTTTTAGATCAGTAATCTCCAGCTCTTTCTGGCAGTAGTGGAATTCCTCTACTGAGAAACTTCAGCCCAAGAAAGCATCTTCAGTATATGCACAAGTCCCATAATTCAAATAAGGGCTAATTTTAATAGGATTTAGGCACATGTTTAGGTGCTTTCCTGAATAAGGACACTACCCCAATAGAGGGTAGAGAAAATCAACAATGGGTCACATTCTGCTTGGTGACCTCAGTGCAAATGTGTATTAACTTCACTGGCTTGAATGTAGTTATGCCCTCATCGTTAAGTTTAGAACTTGACCCAGTGTCAGCAGTTAAAGATATGTGGAGGTGGAAGGGAATCCAGAAGACCAGCAATGGGATGTGCAAGAAGAGAAAGATGTAGGAATCAGGCTAGTGCCACAGGGCACAGTTGTCAATCTTGGGTTACTGTAATGAGCTCACTGGAAGAATCAGCAGAAGGGGTCCAGACCCTTTCAGATCCAGTGGAGGTGTAAGATTCAAGATTTTTTTCTAAGAGACAAAGAACAAAAATCAATTTGACAACAAAGTGAAATAACTCAGAAGAAAATGGATTAGCTTCAGATCAGTTGCCTACAGCTACTAGGTCTGGAAGAAAAAAAATAGAGTAGTATATAGAATGTGGTTTATCAAGTTTACCTCAATAAATAGAATCAGTAACCTCAAATTATGGAGAAGGGCTGAAGCACAGATACCAAATTGATCAAGGCCTTAGCTTTGATGTCAAAGAGTACAAGCCTATCATTTGAAGAATGAGGTGCCATGAAGATCCCCCTTGCAGCCTGTGGGTATTTCAAGAGGGATGTTGTATGCGGACTTGGGTAAAGAACTGGTGGGACTGTGTGCTGAACAGGAGTGCATGCATGAGGACTGAATAAACACAAAGCACAGGGATTAAATCCCTAAAGAAGTTTTTTCCCTCCTGTTATAGAATAATCAACATTCAATCCTTTGCCCTGAAGGAAAATTCAGGATCATTACTAAGAGTGAAGGGAAAAAATCAGAACTAAAACACTAAAATGTGTCCCGGATTACATATGTGAGTAGATGCTCAGAAGTGCTGATTCTTGCTCACATACTTAGACTAAAACAATTAAGCACATACCAGTTTGGAAAAAGAACACTGAAGGAGGCAGGTCTAGAGGAGAGGTGAGCAGGAATTATCCTTTGAAACTAGTGGAAGAACGTGTGTGTGTGTAAATAAATAAAATATGATCAATTCTCTGTAAGGAGCAGAGCTTGCAGACATCAGTCTTTCCTGTTTTCTATGTTTTCATGTGCAGAGATTTCAAACTAGGGGTGGGTCACTAGGGTTGCCAACTTTCTATTGGCACAAAACTGAACAACCTAGCCCCGACCCTTCACCGAGGCCCCACCCCTTCCCCAAGGCCCAACCCCCACTCACTACATTCCCCTTCCCTCAGTGGCTCACTCTCCCCCACCCTCACTCACTTTCACTGGGCTGGGGTAGGGGGTTGGGGTGGGGGTGAGGGCTCTAAATGGGGGTGCAGGCTCAGGGTGAGGCCAGAAATGTAGGGTTCAGAGTGTGGGAGCGGGCTCCAGGCTGGGGAAGGGAGTTGGGGTGCAAGAGGGGGTGAGAGCTCCAGCTGGGGGTGTGGGCTCTGGGGTGGGGCCAGAGATGAGGCGTTTGGAGTGTAGGAGAGGGCTCCAGGCTGGGGTGTGGGACTGAGGGATTTGGAATGTGGGGAGGGGCTGCAGGTTGAGGCAGGCGGTTGGGGTGCAGGAGGGGGTGAGGACTCTGGGGTGAGGATGGGGGATGAGCTGTTCAGGATGTGGGAGGGGGCTCTGGGCTGGGTCAGGGGGTTGAGGTGCAGGAGGAGGTACAGACTCTGGGGTGGGGCCAGGGATGAGGAGTTTGGGGTGTGGGCTTACCTAGGGCAGCTCCCGGTCGGCAGCGAGGCAAGGCTAAGGCAAGCTGCCTGCCTGTCCTGGGGCACTGTGCTGTGTCCTGGAAGTGGCCAGCAGGTTTGGCTCCTATGCAAGGGGTGGGGGCCAGGAGGCTTTGCGCATGCTACTCTCGCCACCCCAGCTCCCAGCCAACGGGAGTCAGAGCTGGTGCCTGGGGCACGGGCAGCGCATGTGCCCCTGTAACCCCCTGCCTAGGAACCAGATGTGCTGGTCACTTCCAGGGCACATCACAGTGCTCTAGGACAGGTAGAGAATAGCCTGCTTTAGCTCCACAGCACTGCCAACCAGACCTTTAACAGCCTGGTCAGCGGTGGCTGCTCACTGGAGCCACCAGGGTTTCCTTTTTTTGAAAACCAGATTACCTGGTCACCCTAGATGGGTCCCAGGTAAATTTGTAGAGCTAGCTCAAGTTCTTTTGCACATAAAGTAGGTCATTTTGTTGCGGGGGGGGGGGGAGGAACCTTTTTTCAAAAAGTGACATTTTGTGGGGAAAAAAAAACTTTTATACTGAAGTTTTCCAAGTTTTTGACCTGCTGTTAAAAAAAAAAAAAATTCTGTATCCAGATTACGAACACTTTGAAACTAGAGGGTGTATAGATCTGGAGGTTTAGTTTGGTCCACTGTAGGAAAACTCTGAAATCTGGATCCTTTTTTAATCTCTACTGGGGTTTTGGTTCAGGCCCCTCATTTGTTACAAACACACTGATCATTTGCTTTGTAACACATAAACAGTACACGACATTAATTTTATTATAAAAATACTATATGAAACAACCAAATATTTTTTTAAAACTAAAAATATTTATAGCTGCCTCCCCAAACAAAATGTAAACTGCCAGCCCTGAATACACTTCAACAATCAAATATAGTATAAATGCAGAGATTTTTGGCAGGCCACATGCCATCCCAGAGGTGGAAGAACTATGCAAGACACTGATCACCACTATTAGCTTCTAGTCAGTCTCTGGTTAAATGGCTGGCATGAATTATGTGGATTTGTGCCCATAAATAGTACATAAGATACCCTATCATTGTTGTGGCTGAATTATAGATAAACAGTGAAGGGTGAATAATACCCTTATAATAACAGAACAAACACATGACAAACGTAAGTTACATTGTTTAATATACTACAGAAAGTGCTCAGATACTATGATGATGAACACTGTATAGGAACCTATATACAACTGCAGAATGACCTTCATTCTTCCCAGTAGCTATCCAGAAGCCTTTCACATAACAGGCTTCTTTATTATATATCTTCAAGGACATAATATTGAACATTTGACAGAAAATTAAGTTTAAATCCATAAGTGGTTTCTATTGTGATCCAATCTGAGGCAGATTTCATAAAGTTTTATGGCAAGCAGTGGCTTTGCCAGCAGATATACAACTCACTCAACTCCAGCAGAAACAAGAGGTTAACAATATTCTGGCTAAAACTCCAGCAAAATAAGCAAAATACCAATTATAATTCAAGTGCAGTGTAAATTATTTCATATTCAGACAGGAAGAATTGATTTTCCAAGCAGTGTCACTTACATTGTAATGATTATTGGATGCAAGACAACAAAAATGACGGGAAAAAACAAATTAGATGGGCTGGAGATCAGTGGCTTATCTGGGCTGTTCAGCTGGAAGGCAGTTAGTAAAATAGAATATTCTGTATTGAGTATTATGATATTTGGAATTTCCCCTTTCCTCCCCAATATTTCTTATTAGAATTTCAAAATACCAAAACCCCACACACGTTACCAGCAGGAATAGGAACGTAGGGCTGTAAATCTTGCCATTCTAAGGAAAGTTGTTTAATTAAAAAAGCAATAACTTGCTGAGATAGAGAATAATTAAAGGGGTCTAATTTGTATAAGAATTTAGCTTCATCTAATGTTTTCTTCAGCCTATAGATAAAACCACTGATGACTCATGTAAGAACAATGCTGGCACAACTCAGCCTCTTGTGTTAGCCTAGATGTCAGTGCTGATTACCAAACATTAAGATTACAGTAAAAGTTATAGCCCTCTATTAGGGCCTGATCCCAATAGAATCAATAGGAGACCTTGCCTTGAATGCAGTAAGTTTTGGATAAACTCTATGCACTGTATGCGAGATTGAATAATAGACACAGAGCTTAGCCATTTAATGACATAAAGATAAATCTTTTTACCTCAACATCCTGAGCTGGAATATTTTAACTTGAATATCACTTTATATCAACAGTTTATACCAAAAACTGTTGACCTTACATACTTATTGGACTGTATCCACAATCAGCAAATGAACTGTACATTAGGTACTGTACATGTTATCTAACTGATAGTCTTTGGTGCAAAAGGCTCATACTCAACAGGGCCTCGTTTTGCATTGGGAATTCTGTTTTTTCATTAATACCTGCAAAAAGGAAAGGCTATGTCACTACCATTCTTGAAATTTCTTTGTGAAGTTTCATATGTATATACATATTTCAAGAAACAAACTTTCTTCAGAGTTGTTATGAAGTTTCATACCATGACTGAATTTCTGTATGTTTTTGCCCTGTTTTGTGAGGTGAATAGTTTGCTCAAGAGTTAAATGATTAGCTGGATTTGCAAAAAGAATGAGAGCGCTGTGGATTTATGTAGTTGATTACTCACTTGAGAAAATGTACTGTTTGGTTAGTAGCTAAAGTTTTCTGAATACATTAAGTAGAATTAATTTACCATCTCTGAAGCATTGGGGTAGTCTTAGTGCTCAGCAATTCACTACTTTTATCTAAGTATCTTTTTTATTTTACAGCTACATGCAATTTGTTGCTGGAAATACCTTAGTCAAATGGTAGCTACAGTAAATATCACTGGAGAAGGTCATTCCGTCTCTGACTATCACAAAAGAAAACAAGCTATACTTTGCTGTACTAAGAAACTGAACATAGCACTGTGAGTCTGTCACTTATAAAGGATGTTTATTTCCTAGTGTCTTGCTTATCACACTGCAATGTTTAAGAGATTGTTACTACTGCAGCAGTTCAGTAGTCTTATTGTGTGAGTGTCATTGTTATTACCATTCACCAACCCAATATTTAGGTCACCTGTTCTGAATTATTTAAGATTAAGAGTACTCAGAGGAAACACTGAAGTAAAGAACAGAAAGAGAATAAACTTAATTGTCTAAGCTGACTTTGTAGGTGTTTTTTTAATTGTTATACTTCTGCATTGCTCTTCTTCATTCAAGGTCAACCCTACAAATACACAGACTGCATCTGCCTACCCATTTCTGCTGGCAAAGCTAGCACCAGATGTAATGAGTCTTACTGTTTCAGTATTTGGAACGGGGGTAGGGAGAGAACAGTGCTTATTGGCTGATAGGGCACCTTTTTGATGTCATGTTTCAAGTCACCATCATCTTAATTTAAGACTGAGTTTTTAAATGAGTGACAAAGAAAAACAACCCGAAGAATTCTAGGATTAATTTCGACCAGCTGAATGTATCTTGGAAATGTGTGGTGTTAGTCTGATTGGTATGAGAGGTGTGACTATGAATTCAATACAAAGCTACATTATATAAAAAGAGGGACTTGTCAGCTGTCTTGACCTTGGCCTTATACTTTGAAAGTGACTGCAGTGACACAGTAAAGCCAAAACCCTACTTGGAAGGACCATATTTAGGCCAGCATGGAGTCTGGGTGCTCTGCCTTCATGTGATTCTACAGACTGCATATGCAAAAATAGCATATACTGTACAGAAAATTAAGGCCTGATCCAAAGCCCACTGAAGTCAACTTTTAAGCAGAAGGGATTGAGAATTTAATCTATTGCTAATAGATGTTTGAAACCAGTATGTTGTAGTTTAGGCTAGTTTCTAAAATGAGCATGGTGGAGGCACTAAAGCTAAAGAGTGAGGCACTGGCAGTAAAAGGAAAAGACTCCCATCTCTCCAAAGTAAATGTTAACAAGCACTCCGTGGACTGTAGAAAATCTTCAAGGAGACTCCCTGGTGGAGCTCTTAAGCACCCCCTGCCTTATTCCCTATTTCTGCTGATAACCACCACTGCGTTCCTTCAACTTGGAGGACATTAAGCAGCTGAATCTATACTAGAAGCAAGGCCATTCCTTGGCAGCTTGAAAGGGAAAAAAAGATTCAAAACCTTGAACAAAAATGTGGCCTCCCTGTTTACCAGTGTGTGAAAGCATTTCTTCAAGACTGCGTTCATGTCTCTGCCAGGCAAACATAATGGCAAGCATAAAGTGTTGGGACTCCACAATCCTTAAACTACAGGGCAGTTCCCTTCTATACTATACCAGTGGTATGAGTGGAGGCCTTTAAAACTATTGATTGATAGGCATTTCAATGAGACTGAGTGCTGAGGTTGCACTCTATTTCTGTAAAGCACTCAGACCAAGTCTCTGGATCCAAAGACCCTCTAACTCTGCAGATGCAGTGTTCAAAAACCCAATCTAAATTTTGCAGATTGGTCCCATATATGTTCTTTGCACACATGTAAAACAGCAGTAGCTGGTGTAAGAGTGACATGAGCTAGAGAAAAATTAGACTTACTATGTTATATAAATATACTGTAGATATCTGTTTCCACGTACAGTTCATCTATTTATGAAGGGATATAACAGAGGAGAGAGAGGCACAGAAAGATAAAAGCTAAATTTATGCAAAAAGTATCTCCTATACAACAGCTAAATCCGTCAACTTAGTAAGCTATCTGCAGTCCTGGTGACCATAACTGATCTATCAGTTATCTGTAATTGAAATGCCTGGAAAAAAAAAATCTCTGCCTCAGCTGTCTTTAAATTTACTAACTTTAACAGTACTCTGAAGTGTTGCTCTTCTAATAAAGTGACAGAAGCCGATATAAGAAAAAGTATAGAAATGATGATGGTGGAAAAGGTGATGATGCAGAATTATGTCAATAACAATAAATGTTAGGAAAAAAGACCAGAAGAATATATGCATCACTTGGATATTACAAATTTAAGCTATGACTTTGTACTATATTATTTAGGATACACATGACAGCAAGTATGCATTCCATGCTAAAGCTTTTCTATGACGAGAAGAGTTATTATAAAGGCATATGAAGGTACAAGAGGTACTTTAAAAAGCCCAACAAATATATTGCAAAAGGAGTGTAGACTAGAGATTAGTGCACTGACTGGGTTTTTATTTCACCTCCGCCATTGATCTGTGACTGTGTGCATACCCTCATGAAAGTCATTTCTCCTTTGACTGTAGGGTGACCAGGTGTCCGGTTTTCAACCGGAACATCTGGTCAAAAAAGGGATCCTGGTGGTACTGATGTCTAGGGGCAGCCAGGGGGCTCCACATGCTCCCATCCACAGTTCTCGGCCAATGGGAGCTATGGGGGTGGTGCTTGGGGCAGGGACAGCTTGCGGAGCCCCCTGGCTGCCACTATGCATAGAAGTCAGAGGGGGACATATTGCTGCTTCCGGGAGCCACCAGAGGTAAGCACCTCCCACAGCCTGCACTCCTCACCCCCTCCCATTCCCCAACCCCCTGCCCCAGTCCTGATTTTCCCCCTCCCCCCCCCAGTCCCATCCTGGAGCATCCTCCTACACCACAAATCCCTCATCTCCATTCAGGAGCACTCTTCTGCACCCCAAACCCTCATCTGCAGCCCCACCCCATACCCCACAATCTCAGCCAGAGCCCTCTCCTCACTCTCACAGACCTTGGGAGACAGGTCAGTCCTCGCTTACAGACTGTCCCCCAACCTGAAGCAAATACTCATCAGCAACTACGCACCACACCACAGAAACACTAACCCAGGAACCAAACCCTGTAACAAGCTCTGTTGCCTACTCTATCCCCATATCTACTCTAGTGACACCATTAGAGGACCGAACCACATGAGCCACACCATCAGGGGCTCATTCACCTGTATCTACTAATGTGATATATGCCGTCATGTGCCAGCAATCCCCCTCTGCCATGTATATTGGCAGGGATGTCCAGAGGATTCAGGGGGTCTGGGGTCTTTGGTGGTGGGGGACCCCTGCTTCGGTGGTAATTTGGCAGCGGGAGGATCCTTCTGTTCTGGGACCCGCCGCCGAAGTGTCCCAAAGACCCAGCACTTTGGCGGCGGGTTCTGCTTCGGCGGTAATTCAGCAGCGGGGGGGGGGGCGGTACTTCCGCCCCGGGCAGAAGGACCGTCCGCTACCAAAGACCTGGAGCTGAAGAAGCCCCACGAGAGTTTTCCGGGGCCCCCAGAGCGAGTGGAGGACCCCGCTCTAGGGGCCCCGAAAAACTCTCGTGGGGCAGGGGCCCTGAGCAAATTGCCCCACTTGTCCCCCCTCTGGGCAGCCCTGTACATTGGTCAAACCAGACAGTCTCTACAGAAAAGACTAAATGGACACAAATCAGACATCAGGAATGGTAACGTACAAAAGTCAGTAGGAGAACACTTCAATCTCATTTCAATCGGGGCACTTTGGCTGCGGGTCCCGGAGCAGAAGGACCCCCCTACTGCTGATTTAAAAAGAGCTATCCTTCAACAAAAGGACTTCAAAAACAGACTTCATAGATAAACAGCAGGGCTACAATTCATTTGCAAATTTAACATTATTAATTTGGGCTTGAATAGGGACCGAGTGGCTAGCTCACTACAAAAGCAATTTTTCCTCTCTTGGACTGACACCTCCTCACAAGTTATTGGGAATGGACCACATTCACCCTGACTGAATTGGCCTTGTTAACACTGATTCTCCACTTGTAAGGTCTCTTTATTGATGCCTCCACTTGTAAGGTCTCTTTATTGATGCCTACATCTGTAATTTTCACTCCATGCATCTGAAGAAGTGTTTGTTTCCCCCCCCCCCGACCCCACACATACACAAGCTTATGCCCAAATAAATCTGTTAGTCTTTAAGGTGCCACCAGACTCTTCATTGTTTTTGTGAATACAGACTAACACGGCTACCCCTCTGATATCTTTCCGAGTGTATTTGCTGGAGCCCTGAAAGCAATAATGCATGTATCTGTCACATGATGAAATGGGAGGCAAGGAATCAGATGAATCTAAAGTTTGAAGTTAAGATCCAGATCCTAATTTTGCCAAGCTATGTGGTGTGCGGGAGAGGGAGAGTAAAAGGGTGAGAGGACCAGGCCCATCTCCAGATAAATATCAGGAGTTGTTACAGAGGGCAAGTATGACATGGACTTCAAAGAGGTTTATAAAGAAAGCTGGTCACATTCTTAACCTGCCAGCTTGACAGTCTTCCTCTAAATTAATTTTCAAAATGGTATTTTTAACTATTTTCCTTTCTCCACCCGTTTTCTTAAGAGAATATTTCAGTTACAAAAAAAGACAGCACCCCCCCTCCTCTCTTTGCACCCTCCCCTGGTACTTTATCAAATATGAAAACAAAAAAAGTTCAATATAATTGTTGTTCTATCTCCCTTGCCTACCTCCTAGGTCACCAGCTTAAAAACAAACAAAAAAACCAAGCCACCCTCTTCCCCCTTTCCCAAAAGAAACCAAAATGAGCAAAAAGCAAAGCATTTGCCTCGTCCCCTTCTTGCAGGAGCCTCACTTTCAAGCTATGTTTGGAATGTGCATATAGTACATCAGAAGCCCTTTTATCTAGCTCTGAACAAAACTGTGTCTTCCTCTTTCTCCCCCATTCCTCTCAATAACATTTTCATTCCTTAACACCACTTGTTCTCAAACCGAAAGTTTCCTGAGCTTCATTTAAAAACATTTCAGAGCATTACAGTAAATAGCGTTCCCTCCCCCACCCCTGCCTCCCTCCTCCTCCTCCACAGAATTTGAGCAGAGAGTTCTGTTTCCAGAAACATTTTGTGATGTTTCTTTCTGAGTTTAATAACTGACTGTTCTATCTGTCTGGAGTGTTTGTTTTGGGGGAAATTGGATGAGATACACAGCATTCATCCAATTAGAAAATAGCATGCTTTCTAAGCCTGAACTTGAGAAACATTGTTATTGGGCCAGGGATTCTTTAGGCATTTTTGATATTCCAAATTTTTTTCTGGAATTGGAAGATTCTTCTAACACTTCTGTCAGCATTTGTACAGAACAGGTTGTGATGCTTTTTGGCCACATACATAAACTGAGAGTTCTTCTGCTCTTGATTCCACGAGCAATGGATCTGAATTCTACTGGAGACTGGGAAGACAAATATTGGAAGAGACTGAAAGGAAAAGAGATCAAGTAAATCTTGAACTCCATGCTCCTGCAACTCTTACTCACGAATGGATTTCAGTGAAGCAATGGGTATAAGAACAAAGGCCAAGGTGTTGCTATGCTCCATATTACAATGGCTATCTGATTTAGGATTATCAATGGGATTTATGCTCCCAAGGGCCTAAATCCCTTTTGAAAATGAGACTGAGGCCTCTAAATCAGTTAGGATTGCAATGCTGAGTTGCAATGGCTAAATATTTTTTTTAAATCTGGCCCTTAGCAAGGATTGCAGGATTGGATTCATATTTATATGCTTGAGTACAGATGGCTCAATAGGACTCCTTATTAAAGCTAACATAATTGCAAAGCAATTAGGAAGAATAATTTTCTATATTCTCAGAACTTGTGTGAAATCCAGGCTTGAATCTGACCTATGACTTGATAGTTTAATGACCTAAATTTTACTGCTACAGAGAGCAGTCTAATCAAATGAGAGGGAAAAAGTGTAAAATAATTTACGTTTTATCTGGAAAGGTCAAGTTCTGAAAAAGAATGTGACCATTTCTACTACAGTGTTTACCCATCAAAGGCAAAACCAATATACACCATTATGAAAAATAGCACATACCTTTTATACGATTATTTTGGCACAAAGATTAATCATTACCAACAGCTGCTGTTAAGAGTTAGCCGTCTCCCACAATGAACAGCTGACAGGGGGACTGATCCTCAGCTGGTGAAAATGTCAATTTAAGTTAACTGTGGACATGTCCCAAATACTTTAGATTTTCAAAGCTGTTACGCAGTTCACTATTTAGTGTTTCTACTTTAGCTAGTTTTCCTAGAAACTGTTTGTTTTTTCCTTTTCTTAGAAATAAGAAAAATAGATGAAATATGGTAAATATTTAATTTGCTGATACTTTTCCAATGCACTTCTAATGGCCCCTACAACATGTCAAAATAATGTGAACCCTTCAGCATCGCAACTTAAACTAAGGGAATAACTCCATAGTTTGCTGCAGTAGTAGGTGGTTATGCTGCGTGGATTAGCTACAACTATGACACTTACTTTTCAAGAGCGTTTAACAATCTCTTTGAAGTGTTTCAGTGGGCACCTTTAAAAATTTGTACCATTTCAAAAGATTCTACTCTGTCTGAGGGATTCCCATGTATCTAGTTTCAGAAATATTTCTGGAAATAGTAAAATATTTCAAAACACTAAGGTAAAAGTTTAAAGAGCACAAAAGGGCCAGTGTCCAGATACATACCTTTTGAGTAGATGCCTAACTCCTACTAAAATCAATGAGATGACTAAATCCCATGTTAAGAAGGGAATTAGGCACCTAAGTGGCATTGAAAGTGAATGGATTTAGGCTTCTATGTACCTAAGTCATTTTTGAAAATGAGACTCATATTTTAAAGTTATTTAGGAGTGGCTATAGGGTTGCCAACTTTCCAATCACACAAAACCGTGCATCTCCACCCTGCCTCCTGCCCTGCTCCTTGCCTGAGGCCCTACCACTGCCCTGCCCCCCTACCCCGTCTGTTGCTCAGTCTCCCCCACCTCAATCACTTTCACCAGGCTGGGGTGGGGGTTAGGATGTGGGAAGGGGGCCTGAGGGCTCTGGCTGGGGCTGCAGGCTCTGGGGTGGGAACAGGGATGAGAGTTTTAGGGTGCAGGAGAGGGCTCCAGGCTGAGGCAGGGCTATATGCACTCTAGGCTGGTGGAATGGGCTCTGGATGGGGCCAGAAATGGGGTTATGGGTGTGGGAGATGGCTCCAGGTGGGGTAAGTGGTTGGGTGCAGGCAGGGATGCGGAGTCTCAGTAGCACTTATAGCAGCTCCCAGGAAGCACCACCAGGTCTCTGCCCCCTTAGGTGCATGGCAGCAGGGAGGCTCCATGCACGCCCTCATGCCACAGGCACTGCCCTCACAGCTCCCATTGGCCGTGATTCCCAACAATGGGAGCTGCAGTGCGGCACTCACGCAGAGGCAGCACACAGGGCCTCCTGGCTGCCCATGTGCCTAGGGGCTACAGGAACTTGGTTGCCCCTTCTGGGAGTCACACTGAGCCAGGACAGGTAGGAGCATGCCTTAACCTCAGCCCCCGCTGTGCCACGACCGGACTTTTAATGGCTTGGTCAGCAGTGCCAACCGGCCCTTTCTGATCTGCATTCTGGTAAAAAACTGGACACCTGAAACTCTAGTGGTTCTAAAGATTCATAGAGGTGCCTAGTGGATTTTCCAATCATGTAGGCCCAAATCCTTAAAGGTATGTAGGTTCCTATCAGACTTTTTGGCTCTAAGTGCATCATTTAGGCACCACTGACATTTTCAAAAACTGTTCTCAGCTGCCTGCTCACCCTGCAGGTGCCTAAGTCCCAAGATTGAGGTTTCTGATCATCTACATTTGAAAGCCTTGACACCTTCCACCCAGCTAATGAGGAGCTCTGATCCCTAGCTCAAGCCAAAGACCCGGAACTCCTAAAGCGAGATATTCAAACTAGGCAGGAGCACCTATCTCACCAGCCAGGCCCCGCTCATACAGGCATGTTTAGCATGCCTAAAACTCGATCCTGCCACCTCCACATCAGGAGGGCCCAGTGTAGGTCACCAATAGGTTCGGGGGCAGCACAACACCTGCACAAAAGACAGATGGGGCACAGGGAAATATATGACTAGCATAAAGGTATCAGGCCGAAGCAGACACAGAAAGAGGTTTGGGCTGCTAGGGCAAGGCTACCTAAGTGGCTGATTGGGGTTAGGTGCCTAACTCCAGGACGATTCACGCTGAGGATCCTGACAGAGGAGTTTCCTCTTTCTAGTCCATCAGCCAGATCACCAGGTCAGCTAGTTAAAGTACTTAAGCCGCAGGATAGGGAGACTCAGGTTCAAAATCCCACTCTGTCCAAGAGGAGCAGTGAACTTGGGAGGTGAGAGACCTTGGGTTAAGTTCTTGCTTCTCTGTCAGAGTGGGATTGAATTGTTCTTCCACATCCTATGAGAGTGCTCTAGGGCTATTGGCAAAAATACACACTTTTAGTAGGGCAGCCTCAAAATACCTACTGGATCAAGCCCAGAGGCTTGATAGGCAGAGGAATGCCTAATTGTGAATCTGCTGGGGCTTAGGTGTGAGCTAGGCACCTGATGGACACTTGGGTGCTTAAAATAAAGGTGCCTACATGGTTAGCAGCATTCTTGCGAGGATTTAAATGTCGGATTTGGAGCTAAGATAGCACTTAGACACCTGAATCTCTTTGTCGATCTAGCCTAGAGTGCCTAGCTTGGCACCATTAGGTGGCAGGCTACCCAGGGTTAGATGTTGCAATGCTGAGTGCACAATGGCATGAGTAATTTGAGGATCTGGGACCTAATTCCATTGATAGCAATGAAAGTTAGGAATTGAGGTATTTTAAAATCTCATAGTGCCTATCTGCATTTTTAGGTACTAAATATTTTTTAAAATGTGGTCCTTAGGTCTTGCAATGCATGACAATAAGCCTGAGTCCTATTGTCCGCACCTGAAGTTAAGTCTAGTTTAGTAGATGTGTGAATTTAAAGTGAAATAGCTATGCCGAGAAGACTCCATGTATGACACTTATTCCACATTAAGAGTGCCTTTTTTCTGCTTTTGCTTAGTCACTTCCAAAAGAGATCAAGCTAATCAGAACAAGCACTCTTATTCAGACAAGTTATTCCAGAATAGCTGTTTCCCGATAACTCTACGGGTTTATCTACACTTACCGGGGATGATGCATGGCGAGTGATGCATCTAGTCAAAGACCGCTAAATGTCTGCAGATTGCTGTCCCATCGACTCCTGTACTCCATGGGAATGAAAAGAATAAGGGGAGTCAACGGGAGAGCATCTCCATTGATACAGCACAGTGTCACCCTGCCAGTAATAGTATCTAAGCTTATGCAACTGAGTACGTTATTCATGTAACTCACAATTACATAGACTTAATTGATTTGGCCTTGTAGACTAGACAAGATCTCAATGGCAGATACTACTTTAAGGCTCTGAGGCTATGTCTACACTTACAGTGCTCGCAGCTATGCAGCTGGTAGCACTCAGTCTAGGAACCCACTAAGAATGGGAGGTGTTCTTCTGTTGACATATTTCTACCATTGGGGTTAGGATCAGCATAAGCTATACTTTTAGGCATTATGTATTTCTCACACCTCTGAGAACAAAGCAGATATAAGTTGCAGTGTAGTTGCAGCGCTCAGTCTCCTTTTGGACAATGCAATTAGGGTAAACACTGTTCAAAGTACTAAACTTTACATGCCCCATTCTAATCTAACAAAGTTCACATTCTTGATATCATCAGCATTTCTTTTCCCAAAGTATCTTGGATATCTCTAGGTCATACAGATGGATTAAATGCAATTAAGCATTAAACCAAGAACAGTCAATAATGGTTAAGTACATGCGTTTTTCATTTCCACAGGATCCTTCTATGTTGCTGACTTATTAGTCAGAAGAAGTTGCAAAAATACATCATTATTGTTGAAGAATTGTGTGGGAAAATGAATTCTAGTGCATGGTTTCTCGCCATCTGGGTATGATATAATTTCTACTCGACTCCAACTCAATCAGCTATCTCCATCATAAGTAGAATGGTAAGGGTTTAATTTCTTTGCCTGTAAAGGGAACAAAGAACCAAACACCTGACCAGAGGACAATCAGAGAAACTGACTTTTTAAAAGTCAGGGCGGGAATTGTGTACTCTAGGTCTTTTGTTCTCCCAGCTATGGAGGAAACAAACTTCCTCTAACCCTAATTTCTTTCTAATTTCTCCCTAAAAGTGAAGTACAAGGCAACAAGGCAAATAGGCCTGTTATATCTTTGTGTTGTAATTACATGTGTGTTGATGTGTGGACTGGTTTAATTTGGCTATCTTAAATAGACTGTTAATTCATATTTTCTGTATAAGCAAGAGCCTGTATTGATTTTAATGCAATATTGTTATTTTTATTTTCTTTCTTTTTATATAAAGTTCTTTTTAAAACCTTGGCTGAGGTTTTTGGGTCTTTCTCCGGTGATGGCTACGGAAGGGGGTGGAAAATCTCTTTATATTAGCTTTACTAGATTTGAATGCATCGCCTCAGGGGGAGGGTGATTTCCCTCTTTGTTTTGCCTTCAAGGAGTTAAGTACTGCATCGCCCAGGCTCACCCAAGGAAAAGGGAGGGGGAAGCGGGGGAGCAGATAACGAGGAGACAAGGGAGAAGAGCTTGTTTTCCCGTTGGGATAGGGAGACCCAGGGTTTCTGGGTCTTGGGGGTCCCCCAGGGAAAGGTTGGGGTGACTCGGGGTAACTAGGAACCCTAAATAGTCCTAGTTGGTGGCAGCGAGATAACATCCAAGCTGGGTATAAGCTTGGGGGAGATTCACAGTAAACACTCAGATGTTGAACTCTAAGTCCAGATTTGAGACAGATGTTTATTACACGCCCTTGCAAGTCTCTCAGGCTTCCTGCACCCTTTCCCCTCACCACAACTTACTCCATCTACCTTTGACCTCATAAGTCTCTCATCCTGGCTGTGTTTCTGCATTGGACCTTGGTATTGTATACTCACATCTCATACACTATGTATTCTGGGAAACTCCTCTTTGGTACAACTTCTTGTGTCATGTTTGACTGGAGTAGCACCGGGGTTCAGGGCAGAGATGAAGACATACCTGACTCATTAAGATAATAAATTGTAGCACCTGCATGTGGCTTTTCACCTTCCAAACAATAACTAGTTAATACAACATTGTGCAATAGGCAACTTATTATGATGATCACCATTGTACAACTGAAGAAACTGAAGCAGGGTATGTAGGTGAGTGGCCCAGGGCCACAGATGGAATCAGCATTGGAGCCAAGATTAGATACTCTAGACCATGCTTCTCTTTACACCCCTAGGAATTCAATGAGTGATGGAACCTGATTGTGGTAGAGTGCTGGGATGAAAGGAATTAGAAGGTGAAAGGGAATTGTAGGGTGAAATCCTGGCTCTGCTGAAGTCAATAGCAAAACTCCCATTGACTTCAGTGGGACCAGGGTTTCATCTATAGAATTTAGAAGTTAGATCATCTACTCCATTCCCCTGACAAATCTGAATTGTCTATTTTCAAAGGCTCAGACCAGTTAATTTTTAGATATTCCAAGGTAGACAAAGGTCAAAAGTATGGGGGTGAGAGTGACTCCAAGAGCAACGTTGTGTGGAGGAGGGAGATGAAAGGAGCTAAAAGGCTGAGGCAAGGACTCAGGACACCAGAAAAGAGGAAGTGCAGGGAACTGAGTGTTCCAAATCAGAACCATTGTGGGATTTGGTATTTTTCATACACATCCTTGCTACTGAGAAATCTGAACTTGATTTCCAGACTGGGCTCTGATAGATTTCAGGGATAGAGGAAAATAGAAAAATGTAAGTTTACCACTAACATGAAATTAGACACATACAAAAAAACCTATTTTCCTATTTTTTGTGTGCAAATTTCTTGCTTCTTTATTTTTTCAGACTCCATCTGATTTTTTGTGTTTAAAATTTTCCACCCCAACTCCCTCTATTTCCCTAGACTTTTGTTTTTTCTATCCTTTGTACTAATTCTATTCTTTTTTTTGACCTTCTGAATTTATTTAATTTCTTTCTCTTATTGGTTACTGAATGTCTCTACTTCTGATGTTTCTGCTTCTGCACATACTTCTCCCTTCTTTGCCTTTTTCCTCTGCCTGGGCCTGTTGGCCTTTCCTTTCATCTTCTCCTTTGTTCTATCTGTTTCTTCTCTCTTCCTCCCATGCTACCTTCTGCTTCTATGACTGTATTTCTTGTTTAGTACTCTGTTCAGTTCTCTCCTCTTTTCCATGGATAGTATCTAGTTCCTCTAGGTCTCTCAGAAGGACTTTGGAAGAGCCCAAGATGACCAGCCCTGGATGATCTAGTCCAGGTTTTTACACTTAGTCTAGAGCATGCTGGGACAGGACTCAGGAGACCCAAGTCTCCTCTCACAATTCTCCTCTTCACATCTGTGTAATTTGATTGACTTCACTAGAGATAGTTATAATTTATACCAGTGCAAGACAGAAGATAATCAAGCTGTTGGGGGCTAGTCAGTTCTGTTTTAGGAGCCCTATTGATATTTGCACACAACTACACTTCTCATTATTGAATCTCAGTAACCTGGCACAAGACACCTTGTTTTTAATGCAACTGACCAACGCTGTTAAAAATCTGGGAACAGCTAAATCCTGTGATAATTATCTAATGACAGCGTAAGCCTTTATTTTATAAATTTTGCTACATTAAAGATTGAGATAATACTATAGCAAATCCTGATGCAAACAATAGGATTTGTAGCTGTTATTCAAGTTGTTAGATTGTACATCTAGATTGTCTGTGCTTGATCCAGAATTTGCTATTTCAAGGTGTCTGACCATTGAATAGTCAGCCATCTACCAAGCTTGACATGATAGTCTAAAAATAAATAGCTTTGAGTAACAGTACAAAGACTCCTGTGTAGAAAGCAATAAAAATCCAATGTTTGTGGTTTGCAGATGTTTGAGAAAAAATGGTCAAAATATGTTCCTTACCAGTGGTGATTCATCCTAAACCACTTGGTGAAACTGGAATGCTGATTTTCAAAATGTATACAATACATGTGGTAAAATCTTGAGAGGGCGTGACCAGAACTGCCCATGATATTAAAGGTGTGGGGCATATTGTGGATCTATATAGTGGCATTATGATATTTTCTGTCTTATCTGTCCCTTTCATAATGGTTCCTAACAGTCCGTTAGCTTTTTTGACTGCCACTGCACATTGAGCAGATGTTTTCAGGGAACTATCCATAATGACTCCAAGAGCTCTTTCTTGAATGGTAACAGCTAATTTAGAGCCCATCATTTTGAATGTATAGTTGAAATTATGTTTTCCAATGTGCATTACTTTGCATTTATCAACGCTGAATTTTAGCTGTCATTTTGCTGCCCAGTCACCCAGTTTTGTGAGATACCACCTCCCCTCAGATGAAAGGCCCTATAGAAGAACAATGTATTGTTATAAGAGTAACTTCTTTCATGATATTTCTACTTCCACTCCCAGATGAAAACATGAAGTACAGCGGTTCAGACCTTTTTGTTAAGTGTATTTTGTCAAATCTCGAGAAGGATCTGTTTAAGAAAAACAAAGAAAAAAAAACTAAAGCGTTTACCCACACTTAATTTTAATGTCAACAAAGAACAGGAAGAAGAGAGACAAATGTTAAACATGACTTCAAAAGAACTTTTAGATCCTCAATAAGCATAGCGTCCTATATTTAAGAGGAGTTCTTTTCATTGACACCACTGGTTTTTAGAGATGTCTTCCAACCGGCTAACCAACCCTTTGATACAATAACCTAAAACTTTCTATCTGAAGTCTCCACCTTTGGTTTCTCATGGTTATCACCAGAAACACACCGCTGGCAACATTCTGGACAGACTTTTCCGATGGATGAGACATAAGAAATGCAAGAATCATCTTTTTGTCCTGAACAGAGCACCTTCTCTCTCAGGCAAGAATAAGAAACCATCATTGAGGTCTCCTTCTTGAGATCTTGGACCCTCCAATTCCATCCAGGCACGGCCTCCTAAGCAGCAAGAAAACAACTGGAAACAGAAACATTCTTCTTCAATATTTGGTCTATGCACACAAGTATTAGCGTTAGAAACAATAACTGCATGAGGGCCACACCTGTGACGTCAGACCTCTACACATTTCTGGATGGTAAGAAAAGCAGACACCCCTGTGAACTCTCCTGACAGCATTGTCATCACTTCCTTTCCTTGATGAGGTGAATCAGCAACCTGCAATAGCCCAAACAATATGAGGAAAAGCAGCAGGAGATCTTGTGGCCACCTTATAGACTTAACAGATTTTTGGAACATGAGCTTTTGTGGTGATACCCACCTTCGTAGATGCCATTGTAGTGGAAATTTTCCAGGGGCAGGTATATATATTCTAGCAAGCATGCTAGAGATAAACGAAGTTTTATTCAATCAGGGAGGATGAGGCCTGTTCTATCCAGCTGAGGTGTGAAAACCAAAGAGAGGAGGAGAAACCTGGGGCGCGTTCTGTAAGTTGCAAGCCATTCACAGTCTTTGTTCAATCCTGAGCTGAGGTGTTCAAATGCAAAGATGAACTGAAGCTCAGCAGTTTCTCTTGAAGCTCTGGTCCTGAAGTTTTTTTGCTGCAGGATGGCCACCTTAAGGTCTGCTATAGTGTGGCCAGGGAGGTTGAAGTGCTCTCCTACAGGTTTTTGTATATTGCCATTCCTAATGTCTGATTTGTGTCCATTTATCCTTTTCCGTAGAGTCTGTCCATCAACCTCATGAAGAAACTTGCAACCACACCATAGTAACTCCAGCTCAGGAACCAACCCATGCAACAAACCTCGATGCCAACTCTGCCCACATATCTACACCAGCGACACCATCACAGGACCTAACAAGATCAACCAGATCAGCCACACCATCACCGGTCCATTCACCTGCACATCCACCAATGTAATATACGCCATCATATGCCAGCAATGCCCCTCTGCTATGTACATCGGTCAAAATCCTGACCTTACTGAAATCAATGAAAATTTTGTCATTGACTACAATGGGGACAAGATTTCATCAAGGGATGTAGAACTGGTGTAAGTGAGAAGACAGTCTAGCCTGTGTTTCCAACTCTCATACCTATAATTAGATACACAATATTTCAAGAAGAAAGCATTTATTTACTGTTTTTAAACATACATAAGTTTTCTCCAAATAGCCTGTTTCAGTAATTACACCCCACAAGGTCAATAGTCATTCTGAGAAGCTGGCTAATTAGCAATCCCATGATAACCCCTTAAGTGGCTGACCACTCCTTACTAAGCCACCACTTTAACAGGTGCCTATGTTTTAGAGTTCCATTTCCTTATAAAAACAAGGATATAAGGATTTGTATAGTCCCTAGATGGCAGATTCTAACTGTGTAATCTAAAGAAACAAATCACAATTAGCAATCTATGCTTGGAGTGTGGTTCATTAAGGATTCAGACCACCCAAATTGTACATGGATTATTTTCTCTCTAGTTGGTGTGTATAATGATTTAAATATTCACTGCCTTCCTGTAGTTAATATAGTCATTTTTTCCAAGAGCCTCACTGCTTTTACTTAAGCTGTGTGCCTAACACAAATTTTGACCACCCCTTCTGTTGATTAAAAATAAAATCCTTTGTGCTCAAAAGCTGTGGGATAATTTTAGTATAACAGATATAGAATGGTTTGTAAGATCTAGCTAGCGAATGATCAGCTGTATAATTCTGCCTTGGCTCTTCCATCCAAATTGGCTGCTATAATTACTATTAAAGGATTTATCCAGGTATGCTTATTTTACATTCGGTTGTGGTATTAGTTGATTATGGTGCAGCTGCTTTAAAGCAAAGAAAGAGAGAACACTCTTTGGCTTATTTTAATGATCAATATTGGCTTTTGGGTGAATTATCTCATTAGCTTTGTCACCAAATTAGAAGATATCTGATGTCTAGTACTGTACATGTTATCCTACGGGGAAACAACTAGAAACTCTAAGAACTATAAAGCAATTAGCTGAGACAACATTAAATCTTTGCTTTATTTATCATCATTAATGCAGTCAGTGTTTCAATGAATGATGGGAATCACCTTTTTATTCAGAAATTTTTGGGGGGTGTGGATGGAAGGGACTGATAACCCTGTAAAGTGCTGCATGACTACACATGAAAACCACAAATTCCTTTTTGGCAAATCAACACTTCTCTAGAGAGTTACTACTGTACAAACAAAATGTTTCCAAAGTTCCTTATGGCAGGCAAAACATGGTACATATTCCACTCATTTTCAGTTATGCTAAAGCAGGTTGTAAGGAAAACTTAGCTTCCTAGATACTAGGATAATACGAATAATAAAAAATAGATTCCTTTTGAAGCAATATTTGCAAACTTTGCAATATTTAACTCATCTTTTCTCAGCTAAGATGTTAAAATAGAGATTAGAGTAACAGAGGATCTTATTATACAGAGTATTAAGGTTTTGAGGGGGATATAGTGATTTAATGAATGAGACAGAGTGCTCTGCTTTTAAAACAGCTGATATAAGTCTCTTACATGAACCCCTGGATTCCTCCAAAACTGAGCATGTTGGCTTGCCAAGCAGCAGTTTATTTTGCAAGATAAAAGCAAAGCTGCTGCTTGAAAATTACAACAGCTCTCTTTCCTTACTTACAGTTCAGTGGAGTTCCTGGGAATGTCCCGAGGAATCTGGATCACTTTGCTCTCCTGACAGATGAATATCCTGTCAGAGCACTGACAGAGATGATGCTGACATCCAAAGCAATCACCCAGGAAAACCACCAAACAGATTAAAAAAAAAGACATGTTTGTCTTTACATCTGCGCTCCTGTCCCTAGTTTAAAAAGAAGGCTCTACAGTCTTCTACTGCATGACTAGGAATGACTCCTCTAACTGAAGATCCGCCTTAAAAGCTGAAGCAAATCATGTGATTCTTAGGGGATGACTTGTTTGCAAGTTTCATTTCATGGCCTATGCTCCATAAGGATTTTAGGGAAGGTGTGGAGAGGAGCTGTATGCTGACAGGAACTTGTTATGTGATAAAATGTTATTTTATGTTTCAAGTGGTGTGGATGAAGCCACAGAACTTTAATTAGATTATTAAAGTGTTTTAAATCTTTTGCATATTTACACTGCAAAAAATTCTTTTTCTATAGCTGTGTTTTGCATGTACAATATTAAACAATAACTAGTAGGGACCAAGAACTTGTACCTGTTATTGCTGGATCCCTCTCACCTTACAAATGCTGCAGTGTTTATATTAGTATGATGGCTTCTCTAGTCAAGGACTTGAATTCTTTGATAGTACTTTGTGACTTCCTGTGGCAAGCACACAAGAATTCTATGGTGGATTTTACTGAATAGGGTCTTGACTTAAAAAGGATGCAGCCTCCAAAACTAAAGCAAAATACACATTTTTAATGAACATTTCTCACGCTCTTAGGGCACAATTTGAACACATTTGTTGGCTTGTGTCTTTGGAGAAACCCTGGTGAGAGAGCATGCAGGGGCAGTAAATGGTTCCTGATGAACAAGGAGTTAATTTAATCTCCACTCCCTTATGAAGGAACAGGGAAGGGCTACAAGAACAGCTATCTGAGAGACAGAGGAGGAAAAGTTTTCAGGAAGGCAAGACTCCATAAAGACAAGTCACAGGACTCTATCTTGTGGAGTTTATCCATTTACATTACACTCACAAAATAAGAATCCTTGAGAAAGAGACCCTGCTAACTACAACTGTTTCCTTTCACTGAGTCATTCTACCAACTTACACCAGCTCATGTCCATAAGAAATAGGAATTTAGACCTCTTCTTCATTTTCTAATTGACGCTTTGGAACTAAAATTAAAAGGCCACATCCTATGGTCTCGTTCTCAGTCCTCTCTCAGACAACCTGCCATTGATTTCAATGGTATAATACTTCACTGAAGCTGGCTTGAGTAAAGACTTCGGGATTTGGCCCAAACTCAACAGGGCTAACTAAGATTAGTAAGATTTTTCTGTGTTGAATCTCTAGTTCTTGAAGCATTTTAACTGAAATTGCTGTTGAAAGTACCAGGATATCAGAGCTTTACGTGGGGCAGAAGAACATTTAGCCAAAGAGAAATGTCTTAATCTTTTATGTTGAAACTTATTTACATAAATGATCAATATATTCATTACATCAGTGTGCAAAATATTTTGTAAAATGCAATAACACTATGTGAACATGTCCATTAATTAGTACCCATAAGAAAGGATAGCAATACAGGTCTCAATTTGATAAATTTTGGGTCCATAAACCCAATTACATCTATTGTTCGGTCATGGTAGAAGCCATATATGAAAGAATTGGGATGCAGGAAATTAAATTTAAACCATCATCATGGGACACACAAGCATTTTCCCAATTATTGAGTTTTAAAGCTATATCAATCAAGATTGAAATAAGTGTTGCTTTACCAGAATTACCAACTTCAACCATTTACAAATCATAAGGTTGGAAGGTCATCTAGTCTAACTCCCTGCTCAAAGCAGAAGCAATCCCCCAAAACTCCAAAGATAATAACAAAATGTTTTTTAAGTACATCAGAAGCAGGAAGCCTGCTAAACAACCAGTGGGCCCCTTGACGATCAAAATACAAAAGGAGCGCTTAAAGATGGTAAAGTCATTGCGGAGAAACTAAATGGATTCTTTGCTTCAGTCTTCATGGCTGAGGATGTTAGGGAGATTCCCAAACCTGAGCCGGCTTTTGTAGGTGACAAATCTGAGGAACTGTCACAGATTGAAGTCTTATCAGTTACACTCCTTCCCATCAGTAGAAAAAGATGTAGACTTAATTATTGTTGGTGGAGCTACTTTCGGATTATACAGTTGTTTACATAATTTAAATCCTCTTTGGATTTACTGTTTGCAGTCTTTAGTATACTAATTTAATTACCAAGCAGATATAATTATTTACAACAGGAGAGGTAGAACCAATGCTGCCTACAACTCTTCTTGTTCAATGGGCCCAGCTGAAGTCAGGGAAAATACTTAAGAGATCGTTTGGATATCTTCACAGCAATCAGAGGTGTGACTGCATTATATTTAGACATAGGAAAGCTAGTTTGATCTAACTAGCTCAAAAACGAATAGCAAGGAAGACTCAGAATCATTAGCTGTAAACTCTTCCTGGAAACCCCTGGGTACGATACTTAAGCATCTCTACCCAGTGGTGGGCAACTGTAGCACACAGGCCGCATGGTCCATCAGGGTAATCCACTGGAAGCTGCCGAGACAGTTTGTTATACATGACCATCCCAGGCACAGGTGCCTGCAGCTCCAGTGGCCACGATTTGCCGTTCACAGGCCAATGGGAGCTGCAAGAAGCGATGGGCCGCAGGTGCCACCACTGATCTAGGCCCATGTGGTTGCCAGCTTCACTGCTGTTGTTACTTAAATAGGTAAATCAAAGGTAACCTTTGTATGTTCTAACAGCTGCTGCAGTCACACCTCTGATGCAGTGTTAAACATTGCCTTGGGTTGAAAAAGATTTTTCAAAATCAGTCCATGGACTTAGGACAGTAGTGGGTATGTTATTAGTCAAAAAGTTATTTTACAATTTTAGAGCTTGACTCTGATGGGACTTATGCATGTACCTAGCACTATCATCATTGTAATAAATGTTGTGCCCAAGACCGGTGGTTGGCAAGTCTCTGTCCTGAAGATTAGCTCAAACCTTCTTGTCACTTATGGCATCTTGCCTGATTAAGGGATTCAGGATGGACCTTAAATGGGGAACTAATGCAAATACACTGTCAATATTATTTATGTGTTTATCCAGACAGAGCACCAAATGCATATGAAGTGGAGCAGAGCTTGAAGCTATTCCATATTGTCAGACAGCTATATTTAAGCTAAATTTCTGAAGGTAAGAATTTGGCATTTTTCTGAACAGCTGGACTTATTGCGCCATATCTTCAACTCGCATATTCCATGTATGTCACTGTGTTTGCCGTTCAATGGAACTGCTGCCAAGACTGCCCATTCTGAGGATCTGACTTGAATTGAATATAGTCTTTTGAATGGGGCAATACGTATTGTATTACAATAATAGATTTTTTTATACATAATTCCCACCTGGTACAATTTTTCTGGGAGTTCCTATACTCTCTTTCAATGATTTACCAGTTGGCCAGAGGTCTTTTGTGTAGAAGTGGCTGCATAATGATAAAGAACAGATTATTATATAATGCGTGATGCCATGGCATAAATACATATATATACAGAGGTGGATCAAAGTCATGATTTTTTAGCTAAGGGAAACAAGTGCAAATAGTCATGGGAAATAACTGTACAAGACAGCTAATTACACCTCATGCTAGATATTTTGGGATGGATACTTTCAAAATGTTTTGCCAGTTAGAACCCTTGTGTAGTTTCGGCATAAAG
Source organism: Chelonoidis abingdonii (assembly GCF_003597395.2). Lineage (NCBI taxonomy): Eukaryota > Metazoa > Chordata > Testudines > Testudinidae > Chelonoidis > Chelonoidis abingdonii. The sequence goes on along the minus strand of NC_133771.1, from coordinate 190,750,340 downwards.
CTCATAAATACCTGAAACGGTCCAGTAATTGTCCTTTGGTAACAGCGATTCTGAGACTCATTAATGAAAAACCCCTTGCGTGTATCAAACTGGAAGGTGGACTAGACCAGTTAGAGAAGTACACAATAGTAAAGAGGAAAACCTGAGAAATAGTAAGGTTTTCACCCAGTTGGGACTAGGTGATAAATTGTCATGCATGTGCAGTGATGAGGAATTTGCATTCATGTCAATTTGGACCAATAAGTGGATATCGATGAACAAGGGCACAAATCAAATTATCTGTCTGCTCCTTGCATGCCGTTCCCTCCTCTCCTCAAAAAGCAATATTTCTACCTTAAAATAAAATCAGCATGAGATTCTGAACTGAGCCCACCATGGGAAAGCATAATGCTCTGTTGTAGTATACTTCTTCCTTACAACTGCTTCTCAGAAGAAAATAAACATCTTGGGGATTTATGTGGAGAGACTGCTGCTGCCAGTAATATTATATACTGAGCATCTAAATGGGACTATTACTAATTCTGCTAATGTTGTAAGAAATAAGCTAGATATAATCCCTAGGAGCACATGCCGATAAAGATTGCTTGTTTCTCAAAAGTCTACATTACGAGACAAAGACGATTCGTAGTCCCTCATCCTTCGACAGTCATGTGGCAGATATATGTCAATTGGTAGCTAAACTCAGGAGAGGCTGCAGAACTGTCTCCAGGCAGGTTTGGCCGTTAGGGCTGAATTTTGCAACACTTATGTGCCGTTAACTGGTCATTGTGAGCCTACTGGACTTCGTGGGACGTCCTCAGAGTTGTGTCAGATAGCATGTGCTTAACATTGTGTACAGAGCCCTTAAACTGTAAAATCTCAGGGCAGGGACTGTGGTACTCTATATTCTACAGTGGCGGGCAAAGTGAGCTAGTCTCCGGACGGGAAGTCCCCAGCATATCATAATATATATCTAATAATGGAGAAAGCTATTATTGACCACGATAGATTTGCAGTCATTTTGTTAGATTTTAAAAAAAAGAACAGAGGCTTCTCGCAAAGAAATTTCTGACTGTAAAGCGTGCTGCTAGTCAGGTATTAGTAGATTCAAGATCAAAGTTCATGAGCTGATTTAATTATTCAATTTAAAATTAGTCTTGCTGTGACAAGTATTTCGAATGAAATCTTTGTGGGGAAATGCTGATCTCAAAACTTGATAACTTTCATTGAAAACATTCATTTTTACAAACCTTTCAATTAGGAAGGTTTCTCAAGTCCAAGATGCAATTTCGGTTAGTCAAAACCTAGAACTTCTTCCCCACCTCCCCCCGCCTCCCCCCCAACACACCACTCCAGACTAGGCCAAAATAACTAAAGTTGCAAAACTCAATATTGTGTCTGTCACTACAGGGAAGTATAGCCTTTAGTCCTGGAGATGGTCTTTTGGTTTTTCACCAAAATTCATTTTTGGACTTTCAAGAAACCTATGGCTATTCTGGGTGATCACTCTCTCTCTCTCTCTCTCTCTTCTCGTCTAAGAATCTCAACATTTTTGATAAAAGGAGAACTGTTTCCAGCCAGGCCCTCAAACTAAATACCATAAATTATCTGAGGAGGGAGGAAGAAAAAAAGAAAAGCTACACACATTTCTGATAGGATTCTCATTCAGAATCATTTGAAAGAGTATTCTATTTTTTTAACAAAATTCCCTTTTAGGCGTGAACTATAAAGAAAAAAAAAACCTTTCCCCTTTTTTCTTGTTGTAACATTTTACTGTTATGACCTCCACTGTGTGTGGGAGTGTGGGGTGGATGGAGAAGACATAGGAGGGAAATTCTGCCGTTATTTACGTTTGGAAATAGCAGGAATGTTAAGTATTGATTCCATAATTTGCTGAAAGAATCTCAAAAAGAAAAAAAAACTGGATTAATAGGATAGGAATGAACTGCACCATAGCTGAAACCTGAGTTTCTGCTTTTTTCACAGCCCTCTTTTAAATATGAGGCTGAGGTGTGGCTTATGCATGTAAAGCATAGTAGTACTAAAGTACATTCACCAGATCACTATTTTTTAACAGTTGTTACTATTTGTTCTGGAGATCACTTTTTTCAAAGAGTTATTTTAAAAAAATGAAATAATAAGTTTGTCTGTGACAGACATTAAGCAGTACAGAGCTCAATCCTTCACCAAGACAATTTTTGGCATTTGTGCCACCCAAATTCATTTAACACAGGGCTGAAATCATTATGTTATTTGATGTTTATTTGTGATTGGCTTGACCAAAGCTCTGTTTCAAACGCACCTCGAAGTAAAGACTGATTCTGTATCCAAATCCAATTATTTTTCCAGAGTCAAAATGTTAGTGGTTTGATGTTGAATTTGATCATTACAACGAGGAAAATGCAGGGAGTCAAGCACAAATTCATTAAATGAGTAGGTGTGGATTGATGAGATAAAGTGGTGTTGTTATAACTTATTGGACCAACTTCGCTGTGTGGTGTGGTGAAAGAGACAAGCTTTTGAATTAGACAGAACTCTTTCTTTTCAGGTTTGGGAAAAGGATTGGACTTGTCACAGCTAAAATGTACAAAGTGCGTACAGATGGTGGCATGTAAGTAGTTATCATACATATTCTAAGATACCATTTCAAGTCCCTGTGTTGAGCCGGCTTTGCAGTCATGGTGAGTGGACTTGAAAGGAGTTAGACGGAGGTTACAGATACTGTTAATAAACGCATAAAGTCCAGAGTCTTTCATTATGTGTCTGGAGTGTTTTAGTGTCTAGCAAGCTATGAATTGTTCCAGCCTCTTCTTTGAAAGCGTTGTACAGGTTTTTGAGTGGGACTGGAGTGTTCGTGGATATGGAGTGATCTTTTGTAAAAGTATCGACCCACATGTGATATGGTTTTGGGTTTTTGCTTGTTTCTTTGTGGTTTATCATTTGTAAAAACCTGGTGCTCATGTCCAGTGTTTGTGGGGAGGTGGTACCAACAGGGTGCGACTTCGTAAGTAGCACACGTCTGTGGTGTCCATTTGTATCGCGGCAAACAAGGCAGAAACGAACCCAAAACCTGGTCGAGGCGTCTTAGTCAGAAGATGCTGATATTAATCAACTCCGACATTGAGATGGAGGATTAGGGAGCTCAAGAGCTCAGCTGTCCAACTTTGGGATATTTATTGCAGTCAGGAATAGGATTGGACTATATCAGAGGAGTTGGAAAAGAGAATAGGATAATTGTATTGGATTCAATGATGACTCAGATCATAAGATTAAGATGAAGAGGATTAAAACAACGTGGAGAAAGAAGTTACAGAATGCTTTAGAAGAGCATCACTGAATAATCCTGGCGTAGACGTTAACTACATTAGTGTTCTATTTTTATGTGGAAGAACTTACATTCAGGTCGTATGAAGGGAGAGGGAAGAGGATAATGGGGAGCTGCGCGGTTGAGGGGGGTTTCGCTGCAACATAGGCTCGTTTGCAACCGAGAAGTGTCTGTGAAGTTGCAACCAAGATTCCGGGCCCCCCTCTTTAACTCAGTGGTTGGCATTGCCACCCTAACACCCAAGGATGTGGTATCCTGAGGGGCTACTAGGGAGATCTGAGGGCGGCCTAGCTAGTGAAGGCAGGCAGCGGGGTGGACCATGACTTTCAGGTCCCTTCCATCTACAAGATAGGCATTCTCTCAAGAGGAAAAAATATTGCATGAGATCCTAGACTGTGCTTTGTGGAAGTCCCGGGGGGAACGTAAAGCGTGATCTTACTCTACTGATATCTTCTATTGGAAAGGAAATATGGATGTTCATCTAAAATAGAAAAGTTCTATATTTTTAAGTACATGAAGACAAAAGATTGTATTGTAAAAATAAAAATAGATTATATAGAATTTAGTTTAAAGTTATAGATTTTTAGAGAGTTCGATGTCTGCCATGAATGTTATATATTCAAACTTATGGATTTAATAATAATTTTGTCCCTGATATTCTAGTCAGTAGTGTTTAAAGATTCTGTAGAAGGGCTAACACTCTCTCAAAGACTATAAGCTTTTCCCGTTAGGGTTTCCTTTAAATGTACATCTATGGGAAAAAACAGAAAGGATTCTGTGGAGGGAAACAAACAAACAAAAAAAACATCCACCACTTCTAGTCTTATAGAACATGAAGTGTTTTATCCATAACCTGTCAGTATCTCTGGGGTGATGGCTCAGGAGAAGCTGGGGTAAGGATGTCAAGTTTGATATCTCTTGCTGGCTTTCGGACGAATCCGCCACCACTAGATTCCCTAGTGCTAGATGCTTCTGGGATTATTTAGAAGTCTATGTCCCAGAATAAAGCAGGCCACAGCGGGTTGGCAATCCTGTATTTTGGGCTTTTGGGAAAATTAAAGTGAATTAGTCAGCCATGGCCAATTATGGAGACAAAATAATGCTCAGGAGCAGCACTCTCTAATCTGAGGCAGACCCTTGTTACATTTAGCGTATAGGCGATTAGCTCAGTAGTGTGTACGTCGTCGCATTCCGTCGTGCACTTATTCGTGCCCCTTTTTAAGAAATATATGTTTTTGCAGTTAAGCTGCTTATATGCAATTTACACATTTCTTATTTGCCACAATCAATTTACTTGAAGTTTCTCCTTTTTCAGTCTTTTATGATAGGAATAAGCCCATAATGCTAGCTGCAGTCCTCACTTCTCTCCATACAACGACAGGGCCATGCCAGCAGCCTCCTAGAGCATGAGAGGGACAGACTCAGATCCACAAAATTCCTGCTGAATTCACTAGGCACCTAAACTCACTTGGTGCCTAACAAGTTAAGTTCAGTGTAAAGAGTTCGTGAATAGGTGGGACGAGTGCTCTCTAGGGTTCTGTCTCTCTAAGCATTGTGCTATGCTGCCTCACTCCATTCGTTGTTTTGAATAGCACTATTTCTACTGAAGATCCAGTGGAAAAGTCATGGTTGCGAAAGGGTGGGGATGCAAAGAAGGACTGAAGTCCAAGTGCTTTAGCGTACACTGCATCTGGGAGTAGGAGATCGAGGTACAGTACCCTCCCAATCACTCTTGTTATTTATCACAGTGGAATCAGCTCAAACAGGGAGGGACTCGCGACACCTCCACATCAGATATGAGGGTTTTAGGAGCACGCTCCTGAGAGTGATGGGGGAGGACCGTAGGAATCCTGTTAAAAACCTTTTTCCCCCTGTGGAAGAGGGGGAATTGAACCTGGTTCCCACCACATTCCAGATGAGTGCTCTAACCACTGAGTTGTAGAGTGTTAGGGCACTAGCAGCATCCGATCCGTGTCGTCGCGCATCCCAGTTTCATGGAGAGAGGAAGAGCACGTGAACTCATTCCTACAAGAAACTACTTAAATGCCTAATTGGCCTGACTCAGGTGGTGGGTTACTTTTGTGTGCTCACTGTGCAGAAGTAGAGGCTTCCTTGCAGCCTGGATTAGGCACTTATCTCTGAGAGAGGGGGCAAGGGCCTACACACACCCCTTTGTCGCATCTCCTGGTGGTTTAGCAGCTCCTTACTAGCCATGTTGGCTTTTGTAGATCTCACTGTAGTGCCTTATCTCTCCTCATTATTTATAGGGAGCCTATTGCACCAAGATGGCCTTTGTGCGATGTTCAGCGGTTCTTGTGATTCAACGCCTAAATCCCAGTGTAGATCTGGGCCAGGGGTGTCTAAATTAGTGATTGTAAATAAATAATAAATTAAAAGAAATGCCCTCCTTTGCTTGTAGCGTTCAACTCAATTCGTGGAAGCCGTGTTGTTACCATCGGTAGTCGCTTTGTGTGGAGCAGGCGTCCTCCGGGTATCCACTGGCATTATTAATGCACCTTATGCAACTACTAATGCTGCCTCAGAGTCCATTTTTTTTTTGCTTAAATGTTACCTAAACAGCTGTCAGGCTGCGTGGTCACCGTCTACGTGTTCTTTGTTACATAACAGCTAGTTGTAACTTAGGACACCGGTGGACCGAACTGGCAACACAGTAGAACCAGCATTTCCTGCAATAAGATGGGTGGGCAGATTCAGTGCTGAGCAAAATTTTGTGGCTGCATAAGTATCTAGGTATGATTATACCTATTTGTTTCAATATAAGCTGATACGCATCTAAGTATGAACTCTCATAGATGGAACATGACATACAGTATTCTCTGCTGAATCACATCTTAATGCACTACCTTCTCAGAGTTTATGCCCCACTTAACATATATCCTAATGGAACCTTTATAAATACCACATACGCACTAGTTAATTAGAGATCACAATATTTCGACTTCCTCTAGGGATCGAGTAGGCCTTATGAAGCAGAAAGCTGGAAAAATAATATAATAGAGCCACAAAGTGGTTACGTAGTTCAATATGATGGATTTGATATATTGAGAGGATGCTCATATATTTGCTGGTAATTAAGGTCACTATAGGTCCTGGTCGTACATATTTCGCACATCTGATGTGAATTAAATATCTGCAATAAATCTGTGCGATTTAAACGATTATCTGTGGGATATATGATTGTTAATATTTAGTGGATTAGAATAATCTGGTGGGAACCTGAGCTCGGATGTTCCTTATTTTGTGATCTCTAGCCGTAACTTCTCCAGAATTTTAAATGTTGACCAGGCGGGCGTATGACGTTGTAGTCACACGGATAGATTGATACACATGAATAAGACTGGATGTAAGTCCCAGTAAATGAATCCGTCTATTTCTTAGTGCCAAATATTTCGTCACCGGCTGGTTTTGTTCACTGGAAAGACTGAACCAGGGTCATAATGCCAATGGCTCACTCTTAGCGTTTCTCCAGAATGTTAGACCTAAAATGTCTTATCTGGCTTCAGCTCTCCTGCTTGCGTTTTCTACAAATGGAAAATTAGTACTCTTCTATATAATTAAAAAAACAATTGTTACATGAGGAGGAGCGAGCATTTCTCGGCACTGATGCCTTCCCAGTATGTGGGCACAGCACGCCCAATGTGTCTTGCAGCTCCCATTTGCGCAGCCAATACACCAGGCATTAAAACAGGCAGATGAAAATTCAGCTATGGCGAGCACTGATGTTAGAGATAAGGACACAATGGCTTTTGAGCTGACTGAACAGCATGCATGCTATTCTTCTTCAGAACATTGTGCCATCTAGGCCAGATTATGTGCATTTTATAGCTGTCAAATAATTGGCTGTCATACCCATTTTCATCCTCCTTTTATAACTGGGACATGCAAAGAAGAAGGTGCTGAATTGTGTATGGTTGTAGAGTCCTATATTCGTTTTTTGGCATGGCTGGGTTTTTAATCTCTGCATTATCATCGGGCCACTTGGACAAAGAAGGAAACTGACATTTTCAAACTTGCTCCCCCTCCCCCCCGGTATTAGCAACATATTAAAGCAAATAAGTGAAATTTGTATAATAGACACCCGTAGTTGAAAGCTGTCGTCTTCCGATGACCAGAAGTTGGTCTAATCAAAAACAACTATTACCTCACTCACCTTGCTCTTCACCTGTTAAGAGGCAGCTATATTCATGTAATTCTAAAAGTTTTGCGGCGTTGCTCCTGCTCCACCTTATAACAATCCATTTTTGTTGGTTTCTTGGGACGGTTTTATGTAATCTACATTTATTGACATGTTCGATTACTTCAGTTTAGTTCTGTAATAAGGAAATGTTGAAATTGTTGTGCGATCTCACCAGCTGATGATGCCTATATGACCAATAAAAACACGTGGCCTTAGACAGCAGTCAAGTGGTGTCCAGGTAAATGTAACATAAACAGCATGGTCAAACTATTCTTCTGGATCCAGTATAAGAGTATTTGAGATGACCATCTCCCTGCCAGAGTTATTCTCAGACTGATTGCTTACTTTTTCAAAGTACTTCCGGTTGTAGGCCTGGAATTTTTACTCAGGGAATTCTACTACTTTGATATAAACCTCAAAATATTGTTTAAGGCCTACACTCTGATTTTCTGTACTTGCTACATTTACCACATCAATTATGAATTGTAATAAGCTGTGTTGAAGCCTCTGTCCCAAATCTGGACTTTTGCTCCAAATTGGGGGCTTACCTGGAACACTCACAAGCTCACTATACCAGCATTGGATTTACTTGCTGCCACGCATGCCTCCAAGATCAGAATTTCCATCGGCTAATCCCTCCTCTCTCTGGTGTCCCCAACCCTCCCTGGGACGAGACCCTCCGACCGCAGAAGTTCTGCATCTTACCGGCAAGGGATAAATACTCCACTTTCCTTCCCCCTCCCTCTCCCACCCAGACTTCCTTTCTGTGCTATCACTTGCGCAGTATTGATGCAATCTCTTTTACATTACACTACGAGATAGCCTGTCCCCTCTCTTCCACAAAGAGAATCAAACCTCAAACCAAAGAAACCGAGATGATCTTAGATATTCTCTCTTCTCCCCCTCCCACAAATTCCTGGCTGCTGCTGAGCTTATCCTGAGCAGAAAAAACTCAACACGTCCTAAAAAGAAAGGCTTTATAATAAAATCAGAAAGTGAAATAAGACCATTAAGAATTTATAACTCTGTATCAAGATGACATAATACAGGGCATTGCTTGAAAGGAATATGAATAACACAGTCTGATTCAAAGATTATCCAATTTGACAACATCTTTCCGCGCGGTCGGAAAGTATCACACATGTAATACATATATAACCTATTGCTCCGTGTGTCTCACAACTGGTAACAGAAGGGTTAGAAAGAAACTCCCGAGAAGAAAACAAAAAACAACTGTTCCCTCATCGCTGAGAGAAAAGAAACAGGACCGAACAAAGACAAATACACAGCCCAGAAGCTTCCTTCCCTCACGGTTTGAACATACCGGTTCCTGATTGGTCCTTTGGTAGGTGTGGTGTTTCCCTTGTTTACCTTACTACCAGGTGCTAAAAGAAAACATTACCCGTAGCTCTAGTTTGTTTATGACACCCCCAACTCACAGACCGCTGTAAATTTCTTCACTGGCGGTTGATTTCTATCCTAGCCAACTTTAATCACTAACAGAGCTCAATAAACACATCACCTTACATATATTACTAACATGTAAACTACAAGATTTTTCACATTTCAAGGACAATTTTAACCAGTTAACTCTGGGAAACTTTCACGGGAGAGTGCATCAGCTACTTTGTTAGAAGCTCCTGAAATGTGTTGAATTTCAAAATCAAAATCTTGGAGAGCTAAACTCCATCGAAGAAATTTTTTGTTGTTTCCCTTGGCAGTATGAAGCCATTTTAGCGCAGCGTGGTCAGTTTGTAGCTGGAACCGCCATCCCCAAATGTATGGGCGTAGCTTTTCCAGGGCATACACAATGGCGTAGCATTCCTTTTCACTGATTGACCAGTAGCTTTCCCTCTCAGACAGTTTTTTGCTGAGAAACACGACAGGATGGAAGTTTTGATCCGGTCCTTCCTGCATTTAAACTGCTCCCACACCACGATCAGATGCATCTGTGGTTACTAGGAATGGTTTGTCAAAGTCCGGGGCCCTGAGCACAGGGTCAGACATGAGCGTCGCCTTAAGCTGAATAAAGGCCTTCTGACACTCATCAGTCCACTTAACTGCATTCGACTGGGTCTTTTTGGTTGGGTCTGTTAGTGGGGCAGCGATTTGGCTGTAGTGTGGTACAAATTGCCTGTAATACCCGGCCAAGCCTAAGAAGGATTGGACCTGTTTCTTTGACATTGGGACAGGCCACTTTTGGATAGCATCCACCTTGGCCTGTAGGGGGTTTATTGTTCCTTGACCCACCTGGCGTCCCAGTAAGTCACTCTGTTTTGGCCTATTTGACACTTTTTAGCCTTAACAGTTAGTTCTGCCTGCCTGATGGTCTCAAAGACTTTTTCCAGGTTTTCTAGGTGTTCTGCCCATGAATCAGAAAAAATGGCCACATCATTGAGGTAGGCAACTGCATATTCTCCCAATCCTGCTAGGAGACCATCTACAAGTCTTTGGAAGCTGGCGGGTGCATTTGGCAGCCTGAAAGGAAGCACATTAAATTCATACACCCCTGCATGGATGATGAAGGCTGACCTTTCTTTGGCAGGTTCATCTAGCGGTACTTGCCCATACCCCTTGGTTAAGTCTATTGTAGAGATGAACTGGGCACATCCCAATTTCTCCAATAGCTCATCGGTGCGTGGCATTGGATAGTTGTCGGGATGAGTTACAGCATTTAGCTTACAGTAGTCCATGCAAAAGCGTATTTCCCCATCTGGTTTGGTACTAGAACCACTGGAGATGCCCATGCACTGGTAGAGGAGCGGATTATACCCATCTGTAGCATGTTTTGGATCTCCCATTCTATAGCAGCTTGGGCATGAGGAGACACCCAGTAGGGTGGGGTTCTAATTGGGTGAGCATTACCTGTGTCAATGGAGTAGTATGCCTGTTCAGTCCGTCCTGGGGTGGCTGAGAACAATGGGGCGAAGCTAGTGCACAGCTTCTTGATCTGTTGCTGCTGCAGACATTCCAGGTTGTGGAGAGGGTCACCTCTTCCATGCCACTGTCACTTTTTCCTTTGTAGTAGACACCTTCAGGCCACTCAGCGTCATCTTCTCCCTGGACTGTAAACTGACAAACTTTTAAGTCTCTGGAATAAAAGGGCTTGAGAGAATTAACATGGTACACTTTAGGCTTTAGGGAAGAGGTGGGAAATGCTATGAGATAGTTACACAGCTCCCAGGCGCTTTTGGACCGTGAATGGCCCTTCCATGACGCTTCCATCTTATGGGCCCTGTTGCACCTCAGGACCATAACCTGTCTCCTACCTTGAAGGAACGCTCTCTGGTATGTTTAATCATACCAGTCCTTTGCTCTTCGGACTCCTTTAGGTTTCTTTAGCAAGTGCTAAGAGTGTGAGGGTGCTTGTAGTTGCTACAAGTCTAGAATGTTAGTTCCTGGAGAAGGGTAAACCTTCCCATTGCTGCTTCCACCAGCTGTAATGGCCCCTTAACCTCATGGCCATACACGAAGTTCAAACGGTGAAGAACCCAAACTGGATGGTGGTACAGCCCTGTAAGCAAAAGCAACTGCTGCAACTACTAGGTCTCAATCATTGTTCATCTTACGATTTACGTATCATGGCCCCCAAGTTCCATTAAACCTCTCCACAGGCCATGTTTGAGGTGGTAAGGGGTGGCAACAAGTGATTCACCCATGAGCTTCCATAAGTCTTCATGGTTCCTGCCAGAAATTAGTTCCTGAATCTGGTAAGGATGTCGGAGGGCCAACCTACCTGCAAAAATGTCTGTTAGGCCTGGCACATGTTATTAGCCTGGTGTTGACAGAGCCACTGCTTCCGGCCATCATAGCAAAGTCCACGAAGTCAGTAGTACTGCTTCCATCTGGGGGCTTTTCTGGGAAAGGACCCAGAATATCCAAGCTACTTCTGAAATGGGACCTTAATTATGGAGTGGGCTGGAGAGGGGCCTGGACCTCCTTGGGTTTCCACTCTTTGGAAGCACTCACAAGCTGGACAAATTAGCAATGTCCTTGCCCATCCCCTCCCAGTGGAAGGACTCCCCAACGGTCTTTGGTTCTTGGTCACCCCAAATGGCACTTGGGATTCATGGGCTAAGCTTAAAGACTTTCCCAAAATTGTATATTAAAAGAAAATAAAAAAAAAATAAAATTAAAAAAAAAGAACGAAAAAAAAAAAAAAAAAAATATAATATTAAATTTAAAAAAAAAATGATTAAAATTTAATTAAAGAACTCTTTAAAAAAAAAAAAATTTGTTGGAACCACCAACTGTTTTTGAGGAATGCCAGCTCTGGTTGTCCACCAGAAGAGTATCCTTGTATAAAATCCTTGTTCTCAACCAAACCGGGATTCGGTTAAAGAGCTGAGAGGCGTGGGGTCTGGCCTGCCCCAAGCTTTTTGAAGGCTGTCATCTGCAGCCACGATTCAAGCAGCACGCCAATATCAAAGGCTTCTGGCTGCCCAGCAGCACGGGAGCTCAGAGCTTTTAAATCTCAGCTGCGGCAGATTCATGGGCTCTGGGCTTGCCTGCAGCCATGGGGTGCCCAGAGTCTTTAATCTAGCCGCAAGGCGGGATTTAAAAGAGCTCTGGGCGGTGCCTGCAGTGGTGGGGACCCAGAGCCTCTTAAATCCCGCACCAGGGCACTTTAGGCAGTTGAACCAATTCCCCTGATCAGCCCCGGCCCCTAAGAGGGCCTCAGCCCAGCCCAGTACGGGCGTACCAGCAAAAGCCAGTGCGCTGTACTGGGGGGCCTAGCTTCCAGGGGGCAAATTAAGGCCTGGGTCCCAGCAGGGGCTGAGCCCCAGGCCTTTAATTGCCACCTTAGAGCACCACTGCTGGAAGCCCTGGGTAGGCTGGGGCTCTGGGGTATTTAAAAAGTCCAGGGCTCCCGTTGCTTCTACCACCCCGGTCCTTTAAATAGCCACTGGAGTCCCACTGCTTCCCCAGAGTTCCCGTGGCTATTTAAAGGGCTGGGGCAGTAGAAGAAGGGGAGCCCCAGGCCCATTAAATACCCGCAGAGCTCTGGGGTAGCGGGGGGCTCTGGGGGCTATTTAAAGTGCCGGGGCTCCAGCTGCCTCTGCCGCCCCGGTCCTTTAAATAGCCACTGAAGCCACACCGCTTCCCCAGGGCTCCCTCAGCTATTTAAAGGCTTGGGGCGGTAGAAGCAGGGGAGCCCCGGGCTCTTTAAATAGCCCCCAGAGCCCTGGGGTAGTGGGGGGAGTCTCCAGCTGCCTCTGCTGCCCTGGCCCCCACCACTCCCCCAGGGCTCCCGCAGCTATTTACAGGGCTGGTGCAGCGGAAGCAGGGGAGCCCTGGGCCCTTTAAATAGCCTCTGAGCCCCGAGCTGCTGCTGCTACCCTGATGGGGGAGGGAGGCGGAGGGGGCACTCACCATACAGGATGGGCTGTATCCCCTGTACCTGCATCAGCTGCCCACAGCCAACCCCTGCTGCACCCCCTGCCTGTACCAGCTCCGCACCCCCTGCCCTGCCTGCAGCAGTTCCTGTCTCCAGCCAGCCCTGCACCCCCTGCTCTGTCTCCAGCCAGCCCCTGCCGCACTGCCGGGGCCCCGCCGAAAATGTTCGAATTGGGCCCCACACTTCCTAAAGCCGGCCCTGCCAGCTGCAGACGGGACTCAAAGGCTCTGGGCTGCCCACAGCCATGGGGAGCCCAGAGCTCTTTAAATCTCAGCCACGGCCGGGATTCAAAGGGCTCTGGGCTGCCTGCTGCCGCGGGGATCCCTGAGCCCTTTAAATCCCAGCCGCGGCCAGGATTCATAGGGCTCTGGGCAGCTCACAGCGACGGGGAGCCCAGAGCCCTTTTAATCCCAGCTGTGGCCGAGATTCAAAGGGCTCTGGGCTGCCCGCAGAGATTCCCGGCTGCGGCTGAGGTTTAAAGGACTCAGGGCTCCCCGCCGCCACGGGCAGCCCAGAGCCCTTTGAATCCCAGTGGCTGCTGAGATTTAAAGGGCTCAGGGCTCCCCATGGCTGCAGGTAGCCCAGAGCCTTTTGAACCCCAGCCGCGGCTCCAGTGGACGGGCTGGGGCTGGGATTTCAAGGGCTCGGGCTCCCCTCAGCAGCAGGAGCTCTGGGCCCTTTAAATCCCTGCCCCAGCCCCGCAAAGTTCTGGGTTCCCCCAGCCGCTGGAGACCCAGGCCCTTTAATTTGACCCTGAGGGCTCCCAGCCACCTCTTCAGCTGGGAGCCCCTGATTGATTTAAAATCAAGTATCACCTCCCCATCCCCAACATTCCTTTTTGGCCCACGACTGTTTTGGTGGGGCAGTGCTGGGGAAGGAGGGTTTGTTTCTGCAGGGTTGGGCGGTGCTGGGGCGGGGTGTTTCCACCGGGCTGGGAGGTCCTGGGGGGCGGTCTTTCTGTGGGGCCAAGGGGTTTCGGCCCTCAGCTGTTTTCTTTGGAGTAATGTGGCCCTCGCCGCTTTATGACTTGTGCAGGCCTGCGTTAACCATTGCCTTAAAATAGTAATCTGTGATCAAGCAACTGTGTATGAAAAAAGAGTAAGGTCTGAGAAAAAGCAGCAAACTAAGTAGGAGAATAAAGCTGTTTATAGCTCTTCTAAATATCTTCCCTGATCATCATGGCTGGAGCTATAGCTACCCTCCACCTCAGAATCTATGGTGTTGTTGCTTTCAATACTTATTTCTGATTTACAATTATCCACCACTGACATGGAGTTAAGATTCTTCCAATATTTTGGGGCTGTTTAATGCAAACACTCAAAAAAAAATTGCATAGTTATTAAAGGCCCTTGAAATTTTGAACATTTTGTTCCCCTTTTAAAAGACACACTAGAGTGCTATCTACCAAATTTTAGGTCTTGCTCAACAGAAGAGTGATTCGCCAGCCAGTGCACCCCCTCATGGCTTTGTATGACACAGCAGACTCCTCTTCCCTGTTGCTCTCTCTCCTCAGCCACTGCAAACTTGTGGTGACCCCAGTGTGACTCAGCCTCTGTTCAGTCCCATCCCTTAAAGGGTAACAGAATTCCATAAACAACAGTCCAGTGACATCATGCCAGGTCTTAAGCCAGACTCTGGGTTCAGTGGTTTTATACCTCTTATTTCAGGTGCTTTCATGCCACCTTCCTTGGTGGTTGGTAGGGCAACATAGGCCCTCCCTCTACACTAGAGACACTATAGCAAGCAGCTAAGGCAGGGGTGGGCAAACGTTTTGGCCCGAGGGTCACATCTGAGTATGGAAATTGTATGGCAGGCTATGAATGCTCACAAAATTGGAAGTTGGAGTCAGGAGCGGCGAGAGGGTTTTTGACACCCTAGGTGCAGGGCCAGCTCGCCAGTCCCGCGGCTCCAGTGGACCTGCTGCAGGCGTCCCTGAGGACAGTCCGCTGATCACACGGCTCCAGTGGACCTGCCACAGGCATGCCTGTGGATGCTCCACCGGAGCCGCGGGACCAGTGGACTGTCCGAAGGCATGCCTGCGGGAGGTCCACTGGAGCAGTCTGCCGCCCTCCCAAATCCTGGCGCATTAGGCGACCACCTAGGTTACCTAAATGGAAGCGCTAGCCCTGGTTGGGGTACAGGAGGGGGTGAGGGCTCCAACTGGCGGTTTGGGCTCTGGAATGGGGCCAGAAATGAGGAGTTTAGGGTGCGGGAGGGGGCTCAGGGCTGAGGCACGGGGTTGGGGTGCAGGTGGGGGGGTTGAGGGCTCCAGCTGGGGGTGCAGGCTTTGGGGTACAGGAGGGTGGGACCGAGGGGTTCAGAAGGTGGGAGGTGGGTCAGGGCTGGGGCAGAGGGTTGGGCTGCTAGAGGTGGGTCAGGTGTGCAAGCTCCAGGCGGCACTTACCTCAAGTAGTTTCCGGAAGTTGTGGCATGTCCCCACTCTGGCTCCTACGCGGAGGCATAGCCAGGCAACTCTGCACACTGCCCTGTCCGCAGGTACCGCCTCTGCAGCTCCCATTGGCCATGGTTACCGGCCAATGGGAGCTGCAGGGGTGGCACTCAGGGCGGGGGCAGCATGCGGAGCCCCCTGGCTGTCCCTACACGTAGGAGCCAGAGGGGGGACGTGCTGCTGCTTGTGGGAGCCACATGGAGCCATGGCACACGGGGAGCAGGGAAAGCCCTGGAACCTGGTGCCCGGCAAGAGCTTGAGGGACAGATTAAAATGTCTGAAGGGCTGTAAGCAGCCCTGGAGCCATAGTTTGCCCACCTCTGAGCTAAGGCCTACTTCCTCAGACTGCCTGTGACTCCCTGGACTACTTCTTACCTCAACACCTTCTTGAGCTCACTCCTCTACAAACCCTTCACCCCTTCACAGACTCTGCAGAAGTCTTTCCTGCTCCTTTAACAAGCAGCATCTCCCAGAATTTCTCCGTGGAGGCTTGGCTTCTGTCTGCCTTTCTCAAAGTTCTTTGTGTGTAATTCTCTCTTTCCGTAGGAAAACAACCCAGGGCTGCCTCCCTGCAGCCTTACCCATTTGTCAAGGCTCACTTCATACAGGAACTTGCCCCCTGTGGCTCCCAGTGTTTCTCATGGCCCTTTGCCACCACTTCTTGAGAAAGAAGCCCAAGGCCTACTCTCCCATGGGCCTCCTGCCTCCCTTCTACTGCCCTGTAGTCCTTCCTCTATAAGGACTTGCTCCTCTCAGCTAGGACTCCTCCTTAATTCTGCCACGCAGCAGGTCTTATTCCTAAATTGTATTTGGCCCATATTCCAGGTGCAAAAATTGCTCTCTGACTCTAGTTGACTCTTTCTCTGCAAGTGAAGGATATACACCCTATCACAGCCTCTTTTTTTTCCATGGCAAAATATTACAGTGCTAATTAGTTTATTTTAAAAGGAAGATTTGTAGAACTATAGAAGATTAGGGTTGGAAGAGACATCAGGAGGTCATTTAGTCCAACCCCCTGCTCAGAACAGGACCAACACCAACTAATTATCCTAGCCAAGGCTTTGTCAAGCAAGGCCTTAAAAACTTTTAAGGATGGACATTCCATCACCTCCTTAGGTAACACATTCCAGTGCTTCACCACCCTCCTTGTGAAATAGTATTTCCTAATATCCAAACTAGATCTCCCCAATTGCAATTTGAGACCATTGCTCCTTGTTCTGTCATCTGCCACCACTGAGAACAACTAAGCTCCATCCTTTTTGGAACCCCGCTGCAGGTAATTGAAGGCTACTATCAAATCCCCCACAACTCTTTTCTTCTGCAGACTAAATAAGCCCAGTTCCCTCAGCCTCTCCTCGTAACTCATGTGCCACAGCCCCCTGATCATTTTTATTGCCCTCCACTGGACCCGCTCCAATTTGTCCACATACTTTATGTAGTAGGGGGCCCAAAACTGGACGCAGTCCTCCAGATGTGGCCTCACCAGTGATGAATAGAGGGAAAAATGACTTCCTTGATCTGCTGGCAATGCTCCTATTAATGCAGCCCAATATGCCATTAGCCTTTTTGGCAAAAAGGGCACACTGCTGACTCATATCCAGCTTCTCATCCACTGTAATCCCCAGGTCCTTTTCTGCAGAATTGCTACTTATCCAATTGGTCCTCAGTCTGTAATGGTGCATGGGATTCTTCCATCTTAAGTGCAGGTGTCCTTGTTGAACCTCATCAGATTTCTTTTGGCCCAATCCTCCAATTTGTCTAGATCAGTCTGGACCCTATCTCTACCCTCCAGTGTATCTACCTCTCCCCCCAGCTCAGTGTCATCAGTGAACTTGCTGAGGGTTCAATCCATCCCATCATCCAGATCATTAATAAAGATGTTGAACAAAACCGGCCCCAGGGCTGACCCCTGGGGCACGCTGCTTGATACCATCTGCCAACTAGACATCGAGCCATTGATCACTACCCACTGAGCCTGACAATCTAGTCAGCTTTCTATCCACCTTATAGTCCATTCATCCAATCCATATTTTTTTAACTTGCTGGCAAGAATACTGTGGGAGACTGTAAAAAAGCTGTGCTAAAGTCAAGATATATCATATCCACTGCTTTCCCCATATTCACAGAGCCAGTTACCTCATCATAGAAGACAATCAGGTTGGCAAGGCATGACTTACCCTTGGTGAATCCATAGTGACTGTTCCTGATCACCTTCCTCTCCTCCAAGTGCTTCAAAATGGTTTCCTTGAGGACCTGCTCCATTATTTTTTGAAGGACTGAGGTGAGGCTGACCAGATCGTAGTTCCGCAGGTTCTCCTTCTCTTTTTTAAAGCTGGGCATTATATTTGCCTTTTTCCAATCATCTGGGACCTCCCTCAATCTCCATGAGTTTTCAAAGATAATGGCCAATGGCTCTGCAATCACATCAGTCAACTCCCTCAGCACCCTTGTATGCATTAGATTTGGACCCATGGACTTGTGCATGTCCAGCTTTTCTAAATAGTCCTGAACCTGTTTTTCATCACTGAGGGCTGCTTATCCCCTCCCCACACTGTGTTGCCCAGGACAGCATTGTGGGAGCCGACCTTATCCATGATGACTGAGGCAAAAGAAGCATTTAGTACTTCAGCTTTTTCCACATCATCTGTCACTATGCTGTCTCCACCATTCATTAAGGGTCCCACACTTTCCCTGACCTTTTTCTTGTTGCTAACATACCTGTAGAAACCCTTCTTGTTGCTAGCTGCAACCCCAGTTGCTTTTTGGCCTTCCTAATTACTCCTCTACATGCTTGAGCAATATTTTTATACTTCTCTCTAGTCATTTGTCCAGGTTTCTACTTCTTGTAAGCTTCCTCTCTGAGTTTAAGCTCACCAGAGCCAAGCTGGTCACCTGCCATACTTGCTATTCTTTCTGCACATTGGGATGCTTTGTTCCTGTGCCCTCAATAAGGCTTCTTTAAAATACAGCCAGCTTTCCTGGACTCTTTTCCCCCTCTTATTAGCCTCCCAAGGGATCCTGCCCATCAGTTCCCTATGGGAGTAAAAGTCTACTTTTCTGAAGTCCAGGGTATGTATTTTGCTACTCTCCTTTCTTTCTTTTGTGAGGATCCTGAACTCAACCATCTCATGATCACTGCTGCCCAGGTTGCCATCCACTTCTACTTCCTCATATGGCCACCCAGTTCTACTTCCCCATATGGATTCCTCCATATGGAAGTTTATTACTTTTCTTTTTTATTTTTCTGTCTAGATTCTAATGATTGATTGTTAAGCATTCAAACTGGTAAGCAGGATGGTAATTATAAATATTATATTTAATATATATTATGCTATACGTTAATACTTGTTAATTTGTTAATACTTGGTCAGGTCCTAATTTCAGGATCTTAAAATTTCTTATATTGGCAAAAGTCCCAATCAAGTCCATGGGAGATTTGCATGACTAAGGATCAGTACCTTAAAGCCAGCTCCTGAGAAGTATTCAAATACTTACAGCTTCATAGAATCATAGAAAATTAGGGTTGGAGAGACCTCAGGAGGTCATCTAGTCCAATCCCCTGCTCAAAGCAGGACCAACACCAACTAAATCATCCCAGCCAGGGTTTTGTCAAGCCGGGCCTTAAAAACCTCTGAGGATGGAGATTCCACCACCTCCCTAGGTAACCCATGCCAGTGCTTCACCACCCTCCTAGTGAAATAGTGTTTCCTAATATCCAACCTAGACCTCCACCACTGCAACTTGAGACCATTGGAATTGTAGGTGATCATTATGTTCCAATGGCTGGATTGCTCCCTTTTCATGGCTAAAACTCACGGAAAGAGTAGAAAACTCTGAGGTTCCTCCCAAATCCCTCTACTGGGAAGAAGAGCTTGCTACACCTTATGGAACAGGCTATGGGGCCCACTCACAAACCTTCTGGATCTTAAGAATCTGTATAGATCTAAGGATCAGTAGGAGCCCAGGGCCTCTCATACAAATGCAGTTTTGTTAATCTCAAGAAATTAAAAACAATCAAGGGTCAGATCCCCTAAAATCATTAGTTACGATTTTATTGGGTTTTTTTTTTTTTTTGGTCCTCTTGATATTTGAACTCCTTCTACCCATCCCCAGCATGTGTGGGGGGACAATTAGTGTTGTCCACTCTCCCAAGTTTATTTGCTAAGGTGATTTTGGCCCCTGCTGCAGGAGCTCTCACTCCCACATCTGCCATTTCTTTGCCTTTAGCCCCCATAATTTCACCTCACCTCTTCTCCCCCAGGAATTCTTCATTCCCCTCTCCCAGGCATAAAAGGTTGTAGGGGGTCACCTCTCCCTCTTCCAGGATGTGGGAGGGCAGCTCTAGGGGCTCTTCACTTCCCTCTGCCCCATCCCAAAGCAGATGTTGCAGGGGAGGGAGGAGCACACGCACTATCTGTCCCCACTGCACACAGAAGGGGAGGCAGGAACTGAGCCAGCCTGAGCTACAGGGCTCTTTGCTCCTACCTCCACAGTACTGTGCGAATGGCTTTGAGCTGCTGAGAACTTTTTCTGGAGTAGCTCTGATTAGTTGCTCAGCCAGTGCTTAATTTGTGCCAAGCTTGTCAGGGCTGAGCCCTAGCACCTCTAGGCTTGGCAGTTCATAGCCCTGGCACCACTGAGCTTGCGGCATCAGTTATGAATGTAAAAAAAATGTTTGAGTTCCCGCACCTCTTTCATTACAAACTAAACATTGCCCCAGAAAATGTATAAGTGGGCAGGCAGCCAATCAGAAAGGTTCGCCTTTGCCAGGCAGGGCTCAAATTTGCTATTAGGATGGAGCTTCTGGTTTCAGCCCCAGACTAAATCCCATCACTCACAAAAAGTTATGAGACCAGGCAAAACTACAGATGCCTTATGCCAGCTAAGTTCCCAATGACTCCTTATGCACTTTGTGCTAGCTTACCTCCAGAAGAAGGATAATATACACTCAATCCTTATCAAATCTGCTCCCACCACTCACAGAGCCACCTCTGCAGTCTTGAGGAGGAGCCGGGAATTGTACTGTGGAGATGGCTGACCCATGATAGACTAGATAGCAACAAAACCTAACCCAGGATTTGGCATCTATATAATAAGTGAAGGGAAATCTTCCTCAATAAATGTAGACACTAATTGTCTCTGAATTTCTATTTTACCATTATCGTTTTAATATATATATTTTAAAATTTCCTTAAGTCTGTCTCCTTTCTTAGGAGCTGGCTCCTTCACTTATTTACTGATGGATTTGTACATTTGGTGGCCAAATTCTCAGCTAGTGTGAACAGGCATGCACCAATATGCACCAGCTATGGATCTGGCCCTAGGAGTGTGAACTGTCTTCCCTGGTGAGCAAATAGAAGTTGCCAAAAACTGAAACAACTTGGCAACAAACAAGGAGATTAATAGTTTAATTAAATATGACAGCTAAGCTAAATATTTATATGGGTTACATAATTAGATTTCTGCTGGGGTAGGCAGAAGTTAAGGAGAGGGCTCGGCATTGGCCTAACTCTGCTCTGATTGACTACAGTGGAAACAGTTGCACCAACATAGAATGTTTTTGCAAATCTCACCCTACCTGTACGTATGTTCCTACATACAAATATAAACCCCTCCCTGAACTCTCCCCTCCAGTCCCAAAAACTGCAATAAGTACTCTTAGCCAATTCTGCATGGAGGAGGCTCTACTTCCACATAGAAGGGAGGCTTAGTCATTGGTCTGAAATAAATGGGATGCCTTGCTCTAGGACAGACCACAGACTATGCAGACAGACCTTCAAGGGCCTGACAAGGTGGGAATTATGCTGCAGTGGTGGCTGAACCTTCTTCTATGTGGAAGTGAAGAGACCCATACATGAATGGCCATGATTTGCCTCACAATAACTGTAGATCCCATGGCATTTTTTTCAGGGGTAAGCAAGCAAAATATATGACCTTCTAAATTAATCCTCAGTTTCAGATGGCTACCCTAATTCACTCATTTTACACTGGAGTTCAACCGCTGCATTCTTCCCCAGAGATGGCTGCACATCAATAGTGCTAAAGTGATTGCTGTAGAGTACACTAAGACTGATTCAGGAAGCATCCCTATACATGAAAGCACTTTTAAGCACATTCTTAATTGTAAACATGTGCTTAAGTACTTTCCTGAATCAAGGTCATAGTTTGTAAAGCACTTTAGAATCCTTCTTGCTGAGGGGCACTATATAGTTATACTCTTAGACGAAACTTCTGTTTTCTGTTTTAGGCACAAAAATTGTCAGGTACTTAAGCATATAAACAAGCAAGCAAGCACAAAACAGTTCCTGCTTCTGTATCTCTGTTCTGAGAGCAGAATATTATGGCTAATTAAGTAAACATTCTTACTGAATCAGGGGCGGCTCCAGGGATTTTGCCGCCCAAGCACGGCAGGCAGGCTGCCTCCTGAGGTTTGCCTGTGAACGGTCCGCTGGTCCCGCGGCTTTGGAGGACCTCCCGCAGGCATGCCTGCACAAGGTTCACCGAAGCAGCGGGACCAGCGGATCCTCCGCAGGCAAGCCGCAGGAGGTAGCCTGTGTGCCGCCCTCGCGGTGCCGGCAGAGCGACCCCCGCAGCTTGCCGCCCCAAGCACGCGCTTGGTGTGCTGGGGTCTGGAGCCGCCTCTGTACTGAATGCAGTTCCAAGGCTTCAGTCCTTGAATGGGGCTGCTTAGCTGCTAAAAGCCACTGTACAGTTTAGCTTTATTCTAACCACAAAATATTCAATACAACATCTTGTTGAGTCAAGAAATATGTCACCTACATAAAGACATAATGAAATATTGATATGCAGAACCAAATCAGAAAAGAGAACATAGAGTCCTTGTGGCACCTTAGAGACTAATAAATATATTTGGGCATAAGCTTTCATGGTCTAAAACTCACTTCAACAGATGCATGGAGTAAAAAATACAGTAAGCAGTATATATATATTACATCACATGAAAAGATAGCCATTGCCTTATGAAGTGGGGGGTCATTGCTAATGAGATCAATTCAATCAAGGTGGAAGTGGCCTATTCTCAACAGTTGAAAAGAAGGTGTGAGTATCAACAGAGGGAAAATTACTTTTTGTAGTGACCCAGTCACTTACAGGGTTTATTCAGGCTTAATTTGATGGTGTCCAGTTTGCAAATTAATTCCAGTTCTGCAGTTTTTCGTTGAAGTCTGTTTTTGAAGATTTTTGTTGAAGAATTGCCACTTTTAAGTCTGTTATTGAGCGTCAAGGGAGATTGAAGTGCTCTTCTACTGGCTTTTGAATGTTACAATTTTTCATGTCTGATTTGTGTCCATTTATTCTTTTTCGTAGAGACTGATCGGTTTGACCAATGTACATGGCAGAGAGGCATTGCCGGCACATGATGTGGCTGATGTGGTTAGGTCCTATGATGGTGTCCCCTGAATAGTTATGTGGACAGAGTTGGCAACAGGGTTTGTTGCAGGGATTGGTTCCTGGGTTAGTGTTTTTGTTTTGTGGTGTGTAGCTTCTGGTGAGTATTTGTTTCAGATTGGGGGGCTGTCTGTAAGCGAGGACTGGCCTGTCTCCCAAGGTCTGTGAGAGAGAGGGATCGTCCTTCAGGATAGGATGTAGATCCTTGATAATGTACTAGAGAGGTTTTAGTTGGGGACTGTAGGTGGTGACTAGTGGCATTCTGTTACTTTCTTTGTTGGGCTTGTCCTGTAGTAGGTGACTTCTGGATACTCTTCTGGCTCTGTCAGTCTGTTTCTTCACTTCACCAGGTGGGTATTGTAGTTTTAAGGATGCCTGGTAGAGATCATATAGGTGTTTGTCTCTGTCTGAGGGATTGGAGCAAATGCAGTTATATCTTAGAGCTTGGCTGTAGACAACGGATCATGTGATGTGGTCTGGATGAAAGATGGAGGCATGTAGGTAAGTATAGCGGTCAGTAGGTTTCCTGTATAGGGTGGTGTATATGGGGCCATCACTTGTTTGCACTGTAGTGTACAGGAAGTGGATCTCTTGTGTGGACTGGTCCAGGCTGAGGCTGATGGTGGGGTGGAAATTGTTGAACTCCCGGTGGAATTCCTCAAGAGCCTCCTTCCTATGGGTCCAGATGATGAAGATGTCATCAGTGTAGCACAAGTAGAGTAGGGCACTAGGGGACGAGAGCTGAGGAAGTGTTGTTCTAAGTCAGACCTAAAAATGTTGGCGTACTGTCGGGCCATGAGGGTACTTATAGCAGTGCCGCTGACTTGAAGGTATAAATTGTCGCCAAATCTGAAATAGTTGTGGGCAAGGACAAAGTCACAAAGTTCATCCACCAGGTTTGCTGTGACAATATCAGGGATACTGTTCCTGATGGCTTGTAGTCTCATCTTTGTGTGGAATGTTAGTCCATAGTGGCTAGGATGGTGCTTTCTTGAAGATCACCAATGGATTGTAGTTTCCTCAAGAAGTCAGTGGTGTCTTGAAGACAGCTAGGAGTGCTGGTAGCGTAGAGCCTCAGGAAAGAGTCCACATAGCCAGACAATACTGCTGTCAGGGTGCCAATGCCTGAGATGATGGGGCATCCAGGATTTCCAGGTTTATGGATCTTGGGTAGCAGATAGAACACCCCTGATTAGGGCTCTAGGGGTGTGTCTGGGTAATTTTGTTCCTGTGTGGGTTTTAGCCCACGAAAGCTTATGCCCAAATAAATTTGTTAGTCTCTAAGGTGCCACAAAGACTCCTCAGTGTTTTTCCTTATACAGAATAACCTGGCTACCCCTCTGAAACAAATCAGAAAAGAGTTCTTCATTCAAAGAATGGAGGTATCTCATTCACAATCCCTAGCTCCAAGATGTAGGACCCATGCATGGCTTTATTTATTATTTGATCTGAGGTAGTACCTAGAGACCCCAGCCTCCCTGTGCTAGGCCAGTGGTGGGCAACCTGGGGCCTATGGGCTACTCGCAGCCTGTCAGGATAATCCACTGGCGGGCCCCCAGACAGTTTGTTTACATTTGCACGGCCACCCACAGCTCCCAGTTCACCATATAAAACACATCCCTTTTTATACCCCTGAGTAATGTAGTTATTCCAAAGTAAGCTGTGTAGACCAAGCCTATGTCTATTCTGAAGGTATAAAAATATCTTTAAAGACATTTTCTAGTTTGGCCTTTTTCATGCATGTTGAAAATTACTATTGTTAATGTATATTTCTGATGTATAAGTACATCACTCAGGAGTGTGGATTTTTTATACCCCTGAGTGATGTAGTTATTCCAAAGTATGCAGTGTAGACCAAGCCTATGTCTATTCTGAAGGTGTAAAAATATCTTTAAAGACATTTTCTAGTTTGGCCTTTTTCATGCATGTTGAAAATTAATTTTTTTAAATACATTTAAATGGTCAGACATTGTACCCCCACCCCCAGTGTTTTGGATCCAAATAAAACAACCCCTCGCCCCCACGGATGCTGGACTGATTAATGAAAACACTGGTTTTACACCCAATCAGATCTCTTAGCTACCAGCTTGCACATAGTCTTTTGTCAAACAGCAAAAATGTTAAATTATACACTAGAGGGAGCTCATTCACCCTCAGGAACAGAAACATTGAAACCAGCGAAGAAAAAAATAACAGATTAAAAAAATAAATAAATTATATTGAGTTGCACAGACATGTCCAATATTAGAGATCAAATTTACTTCATTTTGATTGTCGAGCTTTTGATTACATAATTGTCTGTGACTAGTCTGCTTATTAAATAGTGGTTTTGCAGATGATGGAATAGTGAACAGATCTATAGGAATACACAGACTAAGGCAGGAGTGGGCAAACTTTTTGGCCTGAGGGCTGCATTGGGTTTCAGAAATTGTATGGAGGGCCAGTTAGGGGAAGCTGTGCCTCCGCAAACAGCCAGGCGTGAACAGGCCCCCACCCCCATCTGACTCCCCCTGCTTCTCACCCCCAACAGCCTCCCTGGAACCTCTGCCCCATCCACCCGCCCTGCTGTCTGTCCCCT
The DNA here is from genome assembly GCF_003597395.2 of Chelonoidis abingdonii. NCBI lineage: Eukaryota > Metazoa > Chordata > Testudines > Testudinidae > Chelonoidis > Chelonoidis abingdonii. The sequence goes on along the minus strand of NC_133771.1, from coordinate 190,725,006 downwards.
GACTGCCCCCAGACCCACTGCCCTAACTGTCCCCTGCTGCCCCATCCAATCCCCCCCTCTCCTTCCTGACTGCCTCCACACCCGAGACCCCTGGCCCATCCAACCATCCCTTCTCTCTGACCGATCCTGGAACCCCTGCCCCCATTCAACCCCCTGTTCCCCGTCCTCTGACTGCCCCCACTCCTATCAACACCCCTAGTCCCTGCCCATGCCGTGCCTTCTATCCTACCCCCCCTCCACTGTTCCCTGCCCCCTTACCGCTCTGCTTGGAGCACTGGTGGCTGACAGCATGGCTGCACCAGGACAGGCAGCTGCACCGCCCGGCTGAAGCCAGCCACGCACCATGCAGTGCAGAGCACCGGGTCAGGCCAGGCTCTGCAGCTGTGCTACCCCAGGAGCTTGCAGCCCTGCTGCCCAGAACATTGTGCCCACAGTGCAGTGAGCTGAGGCTGCAGGGGAAGGGGAACAACGGGGGAAGAGCTGGGGGCTAGCCGCCTGGGCAAGAAGCCCAGGGGCCGGGCATAACGGTCCCGCAAGCCGGATGTAGCCTGCGGGCCATAGTTTGTCCACCTCTGGACTAAGGGAGTTACATTTATGTTGTCAAAACCATACATTTCTCTCCCCACTCTTCCAGCTTCTTATGGCTTAATTACTAGCTGCTATAAATGGCTCTCCCTAAGTGTTGAGAACAGAGCTATCTGCTAGGTTGTGTTCCCCTTCAAATGTTTTCCCTGACTGACTTTCTCAGCCAGGGTAGAGCCTGCTCTCATGTTAGAGAATCCTCTAAAATTCTAACTCTGCTTAGTGGATTTCCCTAACATTATTCTCAGGAGTGGGATTCAGGAGTTATGCAGGTGAAATGCACCAGGGCTAAGACAGACTAAATTCACATCCTCCATCCAGAACCACAGAACATGAGCAGTGCCCCGTCCAGTGCTGTCTCAACCCTGCTATAGCTGATACCCAGGCTATGAGCTGGAAAAGCAGCCACAACCCTTCTGCTCATCTCTACCAAATGTTTCCATATAAACACTTTTTTCATTTCCCTGACCTCAAAAATGGGTTGTGCTGAGGCCCCACAGAATGACATAGGGATGTGTGGAAGCATTTCCATAGCCCTATCAAGTTCCTCTCAGTGCCCTCCCAAGGGTTTTTCCACAAGATGTGGTGATCTGGCACAATTTAAGGACAGGCTGCAGGATTGGGCCATAAAGGTATGAAGGAATAGATAAAGAGGAGATTTTTAGAGACTTTCAGCACCCAATTCCCACTGGAAGTCAACGGGCATTAGGCACCTACCTGCCATATGTACTTTCAGAAATTTCCCCTACAATGTTTAAAATGACAACATAGACCATACCGTTTCTCAAAAGTCTACATTCCCAGATTCTTTAGAGCATGCTTCCAATATTTAACTCAGCTAATAATCCAAGTCAGGAACAATCTTTTAACACACAAATAAAACATATCATATCATATGATAAGAATAGGCTAGTAACATTTCCCTGACAATCTCACACAACCTCCTGAGGTTCACACACCTAATATCCAGGAAGCTTTGCAGCATAATATCCACTTTAAACCTCTTATTTATTGAAATGTAAGAGATCTTAGATGCACTAGAGAACAATTCATTATGAAATAAAGTAAATTTGATTAAAGAAACAGTCTAATAAAACCTTCAAAACATGTAGAATCTTCTACTAAGCAGAGATGCAAGACTGAAAAACCATAAATACTTTCTGTCAATCACTGAAATGCATCAGAGAAAATTTGTCTTATACCTCTGGCCCAATAGAATGGCTATAAACTATATAAACAACACACAACTTGGCCAGTGAAACTAAATTCCATTGAATTCCTCTCAAATTGGATGAATGTCAAGCATTAAATATATCAAAGATGCATCAATGGAGATATTTTAACAGCACGCCATATGTCATTTAAACTTTCTACTTCTTACATCTTTATTTTCATGATACCCTGCAATGTGCAAAAAATATCTCACCTCTTTTCTTGACCTCATACTGCTTAGTAGAAACCAGCTCTGCATGAGAAAAGGAAGAACTCTTCACTGACTGATACATGAAAGTCACTGAATAGCCTTCTAGAAATGCATTTGATCCTGACACTTAATGAAATAAATAGAGAGGTAAAAATGACAAATTAACATTTGTTAAATGCTCCAAAGAAGATGCAAATGATTAACTAATCCCAGTAGCGGATTGAAGGAAGGGGGGGAAAATGAAAGCATCATGCAATAAGTTCAGGTTATTTATAATGATAGAGAATGGTTAAAAATGACCCAATTGCTTTGTAAAGTGTTGCAGGGTGTTGCACACTTTTTACTATCATGATAAGCAAGCTAAATAAACCACATAAGTGCTAACCAGGGCACTAACTGCCACCAGCTATTTTGCAACATTATTGAAAGAGAAACTGAATGTCAACTATTTGTTTTAAAGCAACTCCAGAAAAGCAGATGATTATTATTTTGCTCTAGGGTTTTTGCTGTGAAACAGGAATTTTTAAAATTTTTCAATATAATCAATAGTTTCCATGAAGTAATAATAGGATCTAAATAGCTTATCTCTTAGGCATCCATCCCCATGTAATATCACTGCTATCCTACCATTCAGGGACAGGGACTTATGTTGATTAGTACTTTATTCCATGAATAGTTCCACTGAAGTCAATGGGATTATTTGTGGAATATGGGGCTATCAAACATGAATAAGGGCATCAGAATCTGGCCCTTAGCATACATAATAGAACATGCTTATAGACCCCAATCCTGCAAGTATGTGCTTAGCTTTGCCTTCACTACCCATTTGCTTAAAGTTAAACACTTGTAAGTCTTTGAAGGATTGGGGTCATAGTGAAATTACTTTTCCAAGTGGCTTTAATAAACTTTAATTCCTGTAATATTTCATACCCCAATGTGGGGGAAGGATAGCTCAGTGGTTTGAGCATTAGCTTGCTAACCCCAGGACTGTGAGTTCAATACTTGAGGGGGCCATTTGGGAAACTAGGGCAAAAAATCTGGGGATTGGTCCTGCTTAAAGCAGGGGGTTGGACTAGATGACCTCCTGAGGTCCCTTCCAACCCTAGTATTCTATGATTCTAATTCAACTATACCATTCTTCCGTGTTGAGGAAAAGAAGTTGCCCCTATTCCATGAAAGGAGGCATAGGAAAGAACCTGTTCTTCCTGGACATATTCCCATCATGGAGAAAAAAAAGAGCCAGGTCAATCTGGTGGTAGTATGCTCCTTTTTGAGAGTGAAGATACGGTTTCTCAACCCTTCTCCTTACCCAACATTCCTGTGTCCCCTCTAACTGTTTGGGGGTGAAGTGAGGTCCTTCCATCAGTTCCAGTGCAAAGAGAGAAGTGTTAGTAAAACTCTACATATAGTGAAGGAGAAGCTTCACATTCTCAAGACCTTCTATGGTCTTCATTACTGTAATATTGAGAACCTTTTAATTTTTAATGGCTGTTTTCCTCATAATACTCTTGTGTGGTAGAGAAGTGTTTTATCCCCATTTTATAGATGCACCAAATTGAGGGACTAACTGACTTAACGAAGGTCAAACAGGAAGTCTGTGGCAAAGCAGGGGATTGAAGCCAGTTCTCCTCAGACATGCTAATTTCCTACCCACTGGACTACCCTTCCTCTCTCTCTAAGGTGTGGTCTGCACTAGCCTGTTATTTCGGAATTAGCTGAGTTATTTCAAAAAAAAATATGATTCTGTCCACATGACCAAACAGGTTTTTTTGATTTAAAGGGCTCTTTAATTCAATTTCTGTACTCCACCTCGGCAAGTAGAGTAGCGCTTAAATCGAGATTGCAATTCAGAAAAAGCCCAGGAACTTTTGAATTTCATTTCCTGTTTGGTCACCATCAGCACATGTGACCATCAGCACAGTTCACCATTACAGGAGATCACGCAGTCCTGGATTCGCAGATGAGCCCCAGCATAGTCTGAATGGGAGGTACTGGATCTCATCGCATGCTGGGAAGATGAGTCTGTTATGGCAGAACTACATTACAAAAAAAGGAACGCAAATACCTATGCTAAAGTCTTCCGGGCCATGATGGAAAGAAGCTACTCCAGGGACACAGAGCAGTGTCATACAAAAACCAAGGAGCTCAGGCAAGCATACCAAAAAGCCAGAGAGGCAAATGGGCGCTCTGGGTCACATCCCCATACATTTCCACTTTTCCTGTGAGCTCCATGCAATTATGAGGGGTGATGCCACCAATACCCCACCACTGTCCGTGGACACCTGCAAGGTGGGGGTTGCACGGAGCAAGGAGGAAGAGACATTGGAGGACGAAGAAGAAGAGGAGGAGGAGGACAGTGCACAGGTGGCAAGTGGGGAATCCATTTCCCCCCAGTCAGGAACTAATCTTAATGCTGGATCCAATAGCATCTCCTCACTCCCAAGGCAAGCTCCTGTTCCATGACCCTGGAGAAAGTACTTCTGGTGAGTGAGAACCTGATCGGAGCCATGCGGTGGGGGGCGGGGAGGGGAAACCCAGCTGTTCTCTGAGCCTGATCGGAGCCACACGGTGGGTGAGGGTTGTTGTATGCAGTGATCATCCCAGAGAGCCCACAGGCCCCCTTTTATATGGCAAACTCACCAGGCATTGCTTGCTGTGGGAAAGGGGGCCCAGCAGTTTGAAAGCATTGAAATGAATGTAGAAGAAGCAGAATCCTGCGTGCCCCTAGGGGCTGCCTGCAAGATTAATTCTGTTGCCCGGCCATGTGTGATGGCTTACTCATACCAAAGTGCCCCCTTTGTTCTCTGCAATGTATTTTTTAAAATACTACCCTCCTTTCTTCTCCTCCCACAGGTGCAAATGTTTCTACGCAGCCTATCTACTCCATCCCAGAGGCTGTCTCAGTTAGAAGGAGAGAAAATGACTCGGATGACATGTTTGTTGATAGCTGATGTATAACTATAGGGCTATTTCAATATCCAACAGTATTTTCTGGTCTAGGGAGTAAGTCCGCTTCCTCAGTTGTTCAAACAGACCAGAGTTTCTTGAGATGCAAGCGTCTGCACCTTTCCTGGCCATCCATGCTTGATGTCGGTGAACATCGCTTTGTGATCCACAGTGCTTGCTCTACACATGAAAAGTACCTTGCGGTTTACGTACTGGCCGCCTGGTGTGCTGGGGCCAGATAGTGATATTGCGTTCCATCTTCGTCCCCATGCGAAGTTAGGGAACCCTAGCCCATTAAAGCCATCCACAGGTGGTCGCAGATTCCCCAAGTCAGTACTCCATTGCATAGCAGCTGCTAATGATTGCGTTGGCTACTTGCACGACAGCAGCCCCTACAGTAGATTTGCCACTCCAAACGTGATTCCGACTGACCGGTAGGCTTGTCGGGTGTTTGCCAATTGCACATGCTATGGCCATGCTTCTCAACGGTGAGGGCTGCCTTCATTTTGGTCTTTGTGTTTCAGGGCAGGGGACGCAAGTCCAAAAATCATTGAAAGTGGCTCTACACATACCGAAGTTTTGCAGCCACTGGGAATCATCCCAGACCTGCAACACTATGCAATCCACCAGTCAGTGCTTGTTTCCTGGGCCAGATTTGGCGTTCCATGGCATGGAACCTTGGTCTCATTGCCACCATGATCTCCCAATCGCCCACACCCTGTGCTTCTAGGAATGTCTGTGTCCATGTCCTCATCAGTATAGTAATCACATGTCATCGCTGCCCTCAGCCCCATTTTGCGATACTGACATACTGCATGGGAATAATGCGCGAGGTATTTACATGGCAAACTGCAGCAGAATCTGAGCGTGCTCCATTGTTTGCCGCGAAATGTCGCCTGCATGAGTAATTCGTTGAAAAAGGGCGCAAAATTGAGGCTGTTCAGTTCAAAATGGCTGATAAAAGGCATAAGGTTGTACTCGAGAGCCAAGCACAAGAGAATTAGAGAGGCAGCAGAAGCTGGCGGCTTCTGTTCACAATGGCCGAGAAATGCGCGGGAAATGGTTAGATGGAAAGAGTAGATCGAAGAGGAGAGCAGCATTCAAAGTGGATTTCAAACATATCAAAGGGAAAGAGCCGGTGCACCCATGGCTGCTACTGTGCTGCAGCATCGGCATCTGCCTCAGCTTCCGTAGGGGAGGAGGCGAGTGGATGGCACACACCCAGAAAAACCTGCAAGAATGTTTTTTGCCCCCCATCATGCACTGGAGCTTAAACCCACAATTCCAATGGTTTGCAGAGACTGCAGGAACTGTGGATAGCCCACAGTGCACCTCCACCATTCAATGTTAGCCTCGGTATTGTGGACACACTCTGGCGAATTCACTCGCTTTAGTGGGGACACATAACATCGAATGTATGAACTCAATTCAGGAAATTTGAATAAAATAACTTTGAATTAATTTTGTACTATAGACATACCCTAAGATTCCATTATTCCTAAAATTTATATGGTACTTGTTATTCATAAGGATCCCAATGAACTTAAGAGACCAGATGTAAAAGGAATCTTTTCATCTAGCAAAGAAATATAATTACTTTAATTGAAATTTAGTCAGGGCACCAAAATACCCTGACTACTACAAAAAAATCACAAAATTTTAAGGAATTGTATGTGGTCAGAACTTAAGGTTTACATCTGCTCCCGAAAAGATAGTCCTCCAGCATTCCCTGGCCCCCAGGGCAATGCTGGAGCCTTGATTCACGGCTGGATCAGAGGAAAGTGCTAAATATCAAAGTGATTGAAAGATACTGAACATTTTAAAAATAAAAGCAGACAAAATACAAAAAAAAAGCCACCCTCAAAAAAACAAAACAAAAAAACCCCAAACTCACTATGACATTCTGTTCCTTGGGGGAGTGTCCTGGAACCTATATACTTCTCATTTTTATATAATTTTGATCTTATATACAAAGCTTGCCTTGTAAAGTATCAGGAAAATATTTCATCTTTCTGCGCCCCTAATGGAATTTTCTTTATCCTTTGACTTACAGGCTATGTTTTGGTATGACACAATTTATCAACTAATGACATATCCTATTGTGTTATGTCTAGCTATGAAGAAAATAAAAATGCCTTTTGGATCAAGCTGACACTAACAATTCAAGCCATAACAAGCCAAACCCAAAATTGTATGTGGATGGCTGTAAACTATTTTTGCAAACCTGGCTCACTTTTTCTTGCCCTTTGTGAGTCACACAGCACAAAAGGAGAATAAGTGCTATTAAGAGATTTTAAAACCTCCACCAACATCAGAAGTGAAGGTCAAACTTCAAAACATTTGAAGGCTCAGTTGAGCCCCAACAGATTGTAGAGATTCATTGCTCCGTCTGTTGGAAAGACAGCCCAGAGCACATAGGCTGGGGGAAGATTTAAACCACCTTTGCACCCTCCCAATCCTTGGCTGCTCTGTGGGCTGGCGAGGCCCCTCTCTAAGTTCTGGCAGCTTCCCTCTTGGGTTACAGTATAGATCACTACACTTCCTGGAATCTCCTTGTCCTCAGCATTGTTCTTCAGCCCTGATCCTGACATGCCCCACTCACCCCCTACACCTGGGACTATAATGAAGTCCTCAGGATATCCCCTGCAGCACCTATGCCAGGGGATTTCTTCTCATCCAGATATGGGGTTTCAGGGCCACCCAACACCACTCCACCCCTTTTATACAGTGTAATGTGGTGTAGATCCAATCTCAGATTGTTCTCTGAAATTTATCCAAACTTTCAGAGAATGTGAAGAGGAAATACTTTCAATGCTCTCCATAATCCTCTCGATGTCTCAGCACAAAGTCCTAAGCAGTCTTAACTCCTATGGTCAAATCTATACAGGCCAGATCCTCAACTGGTATTAATCATCATAGCATCATTTAAGGAGCTACACCAATTTACAGCAGCTGAGGATTTGGTTCTTGTGAGTCTCTACACCTCTACCCTGATATAACGCGGTAAAGCAGCGCTCCAGGGGAGCTGCGCACCCCAGTGGATCAAAGCAAGTTCAATATAACGCGGCTTCACCTATAATGGAGTAAGATTTTTTTGGCTCCCGAGGACAGCGTTATATCAGGGTAGAAGTGTACCATTACAAAAATAAGCTATAAAGCCCACAAATCTACAAGAAACTCAAATAAAGGGGACCAGATCCTCAGAGGGTGTAAACTGGAATTACTCCATTGACTAATGGAGCTATTCCAGCTTTCCTCCGCTGAGGATGTGGCCCCTAGTAGTAGGGATATGCTACTAGTGGTCTCATGATCAGAATACTGAGAGTGAGAATGATGTTTAAAGAGCTCAAAGAGTCAAAGATCTAATAAAACAGTAAATGTAGACGAATTCATGTAACCTAATATTGAACTACCTTACATCATCAGTTTTTATACGGAACTTTCCATAGGCTTCTCTTAAAGGTTAACTGCATGGCATGGCCCATTATCTGACCTTGTAAACTGGAGTAAAAGTAATAGGGTAAAATGTAATAGTGAAAAGTGCAAGGTCATGAATTGGGGAAGTAATAACAAGAATTTTGGCTATAAGCTGGCAATGTATCAGTTGGAAGTAACAGAGGAGGAGAAGGACCTCGGATTGTTGGTTGATCACAGGATGACTATGAGTTGCCAATGTGATTATGGACGTGAAAAAAGCTAATGTGGTCTTAGGATGCATCAGGCGAAGTATTTCCAATAGAGATAAGGAGGTGTTAGTACTGTTATACAAGGCACTGGTGAGACCTCATCTGGAATACTGTGTGCAGTTCTGGTCTCCCATGTTTAAGAAGGATGAATTCAAA
>NC_133771.1:190704608-190714921 GCF_003597395.2 Chelonoidis abingdonii | reverse complement strand
TTATCACCATATTTGGGGTCGGGAACGAATTTTCCCCAAAGGCAGATTGGCAGAGGCCCTAGGTTTTTTTTGCCTTCCTCTGTAGCGTGGGGCACGGGTCACTTGCTCCAGGATTCTCTGCACCTTAATGTCTTTAAACCATGATTTGAGAACTTCAGTGGCTCAGATATAGGTTAGGGGTTTGATACAGGAGTGAGTGGGTGAGATTTGGTGGCCTGCGTTGTGCAGGAGCTTGGACTAGATGATTATAACAGTCACTTCTGACCTTAAAGTCTATGATCTGGTCCAATATCTTATCAAGACTGTATTGGCACAATACTGATTTCTTCTAGGAACATCTGGTATGGAGAAGAAGAGGAAAATCTATTCTTACCTTGCTTCTAAGTAATAAGTGCTGATGCAAGAAGTAGCTGTAGTTAAGCATCTAGTCACTATAATTAAATTCAACATCCTTAGAGGAGTAATTTTACTGAAAGCTAGCACTGTGACAGTGAACTGTAGAAAAACAAAAATATTAATTTTAAATGAGGAAGATGGTGAGAAAAAATCTATGGACAAAACATTAAGAAATTAAAATCTTTAGCATCAGCATGGCAGTTATTTAGGGCAGGTTTGCACTTAAAATGCTGCATCAGTGCAGCTGTAGTGCTTAAATGAAGCTGCTCCTACACTGATGGAAGAACTTTTCCCACTGGTGTAATTAATCCACCTCCATGAGAGGAAGAAGCTCTCCCAGTAATGTAGCCCTGTTTACACTGGGAGTTAGGTTGGTATAAATACATCACTCAGGGATGTGGATTTTTCACACCCCTGAGCAACATAGGCCTGTAGTATAGACCGGACCTTAAGCATTCCATGGTCTAGATAATACTTAGCCTTGCCTTGAGTGCAAGGGTCTGGACTAGATGACCTCTTGAAGTCCATTCCAGTTCTATGATTCTATGATCTGTGTACTTGATTGTTTCAAAAGTGTGAATTGGGAGTGCTTTGTTCCAGGTGGGCCTTGAGTGAGCCTGATTAATTGAGTGGAGGGTAAGGCTTTGAGCTGGGACAACTGCTTCAAGCCAGCAGCCTTATAAAAAGGCAGCCAGCTGCAAACCAGCTGGGCAATGAACAGTGGAGAGACTAACAGATTGAGTCTGCCTGGGAGTTCGCCTGGGGAGAGCCCACTGAGGATTTCATCTTACAGGCTTTTCTGAGTAGTAACTGAAACAGCTGAGGAAGCTCTTGGAAGGAAGGTAATATGGATGGTGAGCCATCAGCTGTTGTGACCTGCACAGGATGTGCCATGTTTGTCTTTCTTCCACAGGACAGACGTGACTTTGTCTGTACAAAGTGCAAGCTGGTCTCCACATTGGAAGAGAAGGTTCAAAGCCTGGAGAAACAAGTATCAACCCTGTGTTGCATAAGAGAAAATGAAGATTTCCAGGACAGATGTCAGGATATGCTTCTGCGGGCACAACATTCTGAAGAATCAGAGCAGGCTGTGCAGTGGGGACAGAAGGACAGTGCAGAAATTTGGCAGCATGTGACCTCCAGAAGAAGAAAGAGAACCATTTATGTACCAGCAATGCAGCTACAGGAGAGCAACCAGTTTCATGTTCTCTCCATAGGTCCTAATGTGGAGAGTGGACTAGATGATACATCTGAGGGAAGGGAGCAGAAGGAGATTCCACTGATTGGAAGGCATGAGATGCATTGTCCTAGAGATGGGGGTTCCACGACCACCGTTTCCAAGAGAAGGAGGTGGGAGGTGGTGGTTGAGGACTCCCTCCCTAGGAGGACTGAGTCATCTATCTGCCGTCCTAACTGGGAAAACCGAGAAGTGTTCTGCTTGCCAGGAGCTCAGATTCATAAAGTGATGGAGAGACTGCCAGACTCATCAAACCCTCAGATCACTACCCCTTCCTGCTTCTCCACATGGGCACCAATGATACTTCCAAGAATGACCTTGAGTGGATCACTGCAGACTACATGGCTCTGGGAAGAAGGATAAAGGAGTTTGAGGCGCAAATGGTGTTCTTGTCCATCCTCCCACTGGAAGGAAAAGACCCAGGTAGAGACCATCGAATCGTGGAAGTCAATGAATGGCTACGCAGGTAGTGTCAGAGAGAAGGCTTTGGATTCTTTGACGATGGGATCGTGTTCCAAGAAGAAGGAGTGCTAGGTAGAGATGGGCTCCACCTAACAAAGAGAGGGAAGAGCATCTTCACAAGTAAGCTGGCTAACCTAGTGAGGAGAGCATTAAACTAGGTTCACCGGGGGAAACCTGGGAAACAAGCAGGGAAAACTGCAAGTCCTGGCACAGTCAAGGAATTATGATGTGATTGGAATAACAAAGACTTGGTGGGATAACTCACATGACTGGAGTACTGTCATGGATGGATATAAACTGTTCAGGAAGGACAGGCAGGCAGAAAAGGTGGGGAGTTGCACTGTATGTAAGAGAGCAGTATGACTGCTCAGAGCTCCAGTATGAAACTGCAGAAAAACCTGAGAGTCTCTGGATTAAGTTTAGAAGTGTGAGCAACAAGGGTGATGTCATGGTGGGAGTCTGCTATAGACCACCAGACCAGGGGGATGAGGTGGACGAGGCTTTCTTCCAGCAACTAGCAGAAGTTACTAGATCACAGGCCCTGGTTCTCATGGGAGACTTTAATCACCCTGATATCTGCTGGGAGAGCAATACAGCAGTGCACAGACAATCCAGGAAGTTTTTGGAAAGTGTAGGGGACAATTTCCTGGTGCAAGTGCTGGAGGAACCAACTAGGGGCAGAGCTCTTCTTGACCTGCTGCTCACAAACAGGAAGAATTAGTAGGGGAAGCAAAAGTGGATGGGAACCTGGGAGGCAGTGACCATGAGATGGTCGAGTTCAGGATCCTGACACAAGGAAGAAAGGAGAGCAGCAGCAATACAGACCCTGGACTTCAGAAAAGCAGACTTTGACTCCCTCAGGGAACTGATGGGCAGATCCCCTGGGAGAATAACATGAGGGGGAAGGAGTCCAGGAGAGCTGGCTGTATTTTAAAGAATCCTCACTGAGGTTGCAGGAACAAAACATCCTGATGTGAAGAAAGAATAGTAAATATGGCAGGCGACCAGTTTGGCTTAACAGTGAAATCCTTGCTGATCTTAAACTCAAAAAAGAAGCTTACAAGAAGTGGAAGATTGGATAAATGACCAGGGAGGAGTATAAAAATATTGATCAGGCATGCCGGAGTGAAATCAGGAAGGCCAAATCACAACTGGAGTTGCATGTAGCAAGAGATGTTAAGAGTAACAAGAAGGGTTTCTTCAGGTAAGTTAGCAACAAGAAGAAGGTCAGGGAAAGTGTGTGACCCTTACTGAATGGGGGAGGGAACCTAGTGACAGAGGATGTGGAGAAAGCTAATGTACTCAATGTTTTTTTTGCCTCTGTCTTCATGAACAAGGTCAGCTCCCAGTCTACTGCACTGGGCAGCACAGTATGGGGAGAAGGTGACCAGCCCTCTGTGGAGAAAGAAGTGGTTCAGGATTATTTAGAAAAGCTGAGTGAGCACAAGTCCATGGGGTTGGATGCACTGCATCTGAGGGTGCTGAGGGAATTGGTTGATGTGATTGCAAAGCCATTGGCCATTGTCTTTGAAAACTCATAATGCCTTACAAGGAGTGAAGAATGTGGACATTTTAGGGAAATTGAATAAGGTCTTGATTCAGCAAGGTCCTTAAGCAAGTGCCGAACTTATGTATATCAATAGTTTCATTTATGTCAGCGGGACTACTTATGTGCTTTTAATTAGGCACATGTGTAAGGATGTTGCTGAATCAGGGCCTCATTTCTTCTTCAATGCTTAGCCAGACAGTCGACCATAGCGATAGTTCACCATTTGGTATGTTCCTTCACAGCCGCAAAGGCTTGACAGCCTGAGAGTCCAACATCGGAACAAATTTAATGAACCCATGTAATAGGGAGTCTGCCTCTGGGCTGCCTCCACCCTGTGGTGGTCGAATTTTATGCCAGATGTTACAAGCCACCCGGAGAACTGTATTGGCTGGAATGTCTTGTGGCACCCTTTGCAACATGTCTGAAAAGCTTAAGGCGCCACCTGCAGACAATGGCCCCAGTAGTCTGTAGAACCTTACAATCATAAACATCTGCATTACAGATGAAGTTATTCCACTTTATGCCCAGTATACAACATTGACATTTTGTGTGGAAAGCCTCCAGCTTTGTCCAGCCTGTGCATCATAGTGTCCGTGTTTCGCAGCTATATAACAGTCTGGGAAGAATACAGCTTGAATAAATCTTGAACTTGGTTGTCATATTAAGACAATGTTGATTCCATATCTGTTGTAAACAGCCCATGGCAGATGCTGCAATGCCAATCTGATGGAGAACCTCCATGTGAGAATTGGAGGAGCTGATAAGTATAGAACCTAGATAGGAAAAGCTGGGAAATGATTCTACGGTTTTGTTGTTCAAAGAGATTGGAGTCACAGGTGGACCTGGTCCTGGATTTTTCAGTTTTGTCTTTGACCATGAAACATGGAGACCAATTTTAGCTGACTCCTCCTTCATATCCTGCAGTACCTTCATGAAAACTGTTGGGGCTCTGTACTAGAAGAACAATATCATCAGCGTAGTCAAGGTCTGTGAGCAAGAGATCACTGATCTCAATGCCCATGGACCTGATTGAATGCTGCTTTATGAAATCCATCACCTGACAAAAGAGTGCAGGGGCCAGACCACAACCCTGCCTAACACCAGATACTGATTTAAAAGGCGCTGACATCTGGTTCCCTGGATGGACACAGGCAGTGGTTCCATTATACATCTCTCTAATCAAGTCCAGCAGAGCAGTAGGGACACCTACGCCCTTTAAGACCTTCCATAATGCGACATGGTCTATTGAATCAAATGTAGCCTTAAGATCAACATACACTACATGCAGGGGGTTCCTGAACTCACGATGTATCTCCGACCACAAGCAAAGGGCCAAAATGGCATCTAATGTAGACCTGTTCCTCATAAAGCCTGACTGTTGGGGACGATGATTCCAATGTAGCAAATGGTCAAAGCATGCCATCAAAACATGTGCAAATACCTTCCCTGGAATGGAGAGCAAGGCGATCGGCCTGTAGCACTTACATTCACTGCATGGTCTCTTGCCCTTATAGAGTGAGATCACAATACCATCCTCCCAGGCATTTGGCAGTGTTCCAGTTCTCCACACCAGACGAAAGATGGCCCAGAAGTGATTTTGCTACAGGATCAATAGCACATTTTAGCAGCTCTGTGGGGATGCCATCAACATTAGCTGCACATCCGTTTTTCAGTTTAGAGATGGCACACTTCACTTCATCCAACGTTGGTGCATCAGTACAAATGTCTGGATCTGAAACCACAGCGACTGGCAAATCATCCAGCTCTTGAATAAGTGGCTGCTGGAGGATGGTTCAGGACTGTGCAAACGTTCCACCCAGCGTGAGAGAATGTCATCATCTGATTTACATGGATGGCTTTGGCTGTCATTTGCAGTGACTATCTCTTGACCACTGAGCTTGCAAAGGGTGCAGAATGCTAGCTTCAAATACCCCTGGCTAAGGCAACTTTGACATCATCTGCCACTTGGTTATACTATGCCTCACGATTGTGGAGTGCCAGGGTGTTAAATTTTCACTTCAGTTGATTATGAGTGTGCTTATCACCGTGCTGGCAGGCTGCAGCCTTCAATTTAATTATCTGGAAGGCCTCCTCCAATAGCCATGGTCGGCATGCTGGATGCCTATAGCCAATCATCTGCTCAGCAGATTGATTGAGGGTAGAAGTGAACAGGCACCAGGCAACCTCCAAGTCATCTGGCAGATTAGCTAGCACCGAGAATCTGTTGCCGTCGTTGATACAAAACCTGTTGGCTAAACTGGGAACACTGAGTGCGTCGATGTCAAATTTCTTCATTATCGCAGAGGTCTTACCTGCTCGTTGGAGCATCAATACCATATGGGTGACCACTGGATTGTGATCTGTGTTCACTGTGCATTTCACACCATGATATACCCTACAGAGGTGAAGAGATTCCTATTGCATGTAATGACGTGGTCCAACTTCTGAGTGACACCATCATGAGAGATCCATGACATCTGGTGTATGCATCGCCGCTTGAATTATGACCCAAGAATGGAAAGATTCTGGGAGGCACAGAATGTGAACAAGTGGCGAGAGTTATCAATGGATGTGTCTGAACCATAATGACCAATGACCTGTTCAAACCCAGTTCACAGGGTTTGATGCAGTCACTGCATTTAGATCACCCAGGATCATGAGATTATCATTTGGAGAGACTGTGCATAAGATGTTCCAACTGACTGTAGAAATGATCTTTAACTCAGTCAACAGATTCCTCTGTCAGCGCATAGACTACTATAACAGTGAGGTAACTGCTGATTTAAAGACGTGCAGTAAGTAAACGAGGAGACATGGGTGTCCAGGTTGTCAGGGAGGACTTGGCCTCATTTTGTAGTAGTCAGTGCTACCCCATATAAACGGTGGGGGCCACCAGAATACAGAAGTAAAGTATCTTCCATCTCATGACGTCTGTGATCTATCAGCCTGGCTTCTGTTAGTCCTGAGATTGATATACCAAGACACTCCATTTCACATGAGACAGTGACCTGATGACCATGCCTGTGAGGAGTTGCAACATTGCAAGTTGTAATTTTGGTGAACTGTTGGAGATCCCAGATACAATTGGATGCATTGTCACAATGTACTGCAGACATGCCTGCCAACGTCAGAGGACGCGCATCCCCAGGAGGGCTTTGGCACGAACCTGTCATGTTTGCACCAAGGGGAGATGGCATCGACAAGGCATCTAGAGCTGAAAGTAAGGCAGGGGCTTTGTAATGATGTGGCCTCTGGCAGGACACACCTGAGAGTATCCATTCAGGACAAATTGCTTAGAGCAGGGCAGTAACAGCCCAAAGCTGGGTGTCCTTTACTATTAAGGCACCAAACCAGCCAAACAGAGAGGACTTCAGTTTTACCCCACTAGCTAACCAGAAGGCATGTAAGCAATTCCATCATATACTCCAGTTTCCTTGTATCACTGCCAGCACCACTCCTTATGGGGATGAATGGTTATGAAAACCAATACCCCAGTAAAATAAAAAAAGGTTCTCCCGATCCCAAAGAACCAAGACCCAGACCCAGGTCAATATATAAGTCAGATCTTACCCACAAATCACACTGTCACCAATCATTTAGAATCTAAAATCTAAAGGTTTATTTATAAAAAGAAAGAAATATAGATGAGATCTAAAATTGGTTGAATGGGATCAATTACATACAGTAATGGCAAATTTCTTGGTTTAGGCTTGTAGCAGGGATGGAATAAACTGCAGGCTCAAATCAAGTCTCTGGAGTACATCCACAGCTTGGATGGGTAAGTCAGTACTTTGTTCAGAGCTTCAGTTTGTAGCAAATTTCCTCCAGAGGTAAGAAGCGGGGGATGGAGGTCCAATAATGTGACCCTTTTCCTGGTCTACCAGTACTGACTTCACGCTGTGTGACTCAAGCTGTTATGTCTTTCTCAGTGATTTCCTTCACCTTGGTTAGCTATGTGCAGCTGCTGCCCTGCATCTTTGCTGCTTGTGTTAGCCATCATTTTCAGGGTTCACACTGGATCTGTCCACCTCGCATAATACCCAAGGCAATAATTCGGACAGGCCTTCATCGCTGATGGCATAGCTCCAATGAGCAATTCCCTACTTCAGATGTTACACCCCCTCACCATGATGAGGTACAGGTCAGACTTGACGGGAGGGGGCTCAGTTGGTAAAGACAATTTTTTCCCCATTTTGGAGAAAACGAACACTTCATTGTCTTTTCTTTTCACCTTATCAAGCGGAAGTAGCTTCTGAGTTTCTCTAGATAGTTAGGGGGACAAAATATGACCTTTTCTCATCTCCTTTCATATGGACTTTGCCGGGAGGGAGCCGGGGGACGGGGGGAAATGGGACAGCCATTTGCTGTATCATTGTTTTCCTGGTAAAGGAACCATAGCTACTTAAATTATCATGCAAAACAACAAAACAGGGTGAATGTTGGTGGCAAACTAGGAGTATTCAAATAAACAAAACACACTACAGCCATTAAACAATTCATTACATGAGGTTTTTCCTCACTCCTCCTGTACTGAGAACCTGCAGTAATTGCATGTCTTCATTATTTCTGTGTTTCAGTCCGATACAGGAATTAGTTAGTAAATTGTCTCCTCTGGAGATTTTAACAACTGTTAGTCTTTTGTTCCCTTATTTAAAAAAAAATACTCTATTTAATGAGACAGCCAGATAAAAATGTATTTGCCAGAAGGATCTTTCATGTATCAGTCATTGCTGAACTCTTCCTTATTCATGCAGATCTGGCTATGCTAACTAATATGAGGTCAAGAAAAGAGGAGATATTTTTAGGAATTGTAGGGTGCTTGAAAGTAAAAATACAGGAAGTAAAAAGTTAAAACAAAGATCGCTGACATATTTAAAACATACCTTTACTCACTGAGAGGCATTTGCTTAACTTCAGTGAGGGTCAGAAATGGTGCACTAGTAACGCTACATAGTAACAGATCATGAATTGCTAAGTTTCCCTGCGGGGCAATATAATTGTATCTAAACCATGCCCACTATGCTAGCCTTGTGCCTATCCTGAATAGGGACCAACCATCTTGCCAAACCATGGAATTTGTTAGTTTAACGTTTATTCTCTTTTCTTTAACTTGATTTATACTCAGTCCATTGTGTTTATGAGGTGTGCTTGTCAATAACGGATGATAATTTACATGCATATGGTACTTCATCCTGAAGGAACTCAAAGTGCTATAAAAATTGTATTAGAGAACATTATTTGGTTAAGTTATCTGGCAGGGCCGGCTTTAGCCAGTGCGGGGCCTGATTCATGAGGCATGTACTCTCCAGGCAGCACTTCGGATTTCCGCACTCCCGCGATGGTAGTGGGGCCGCAGGGTTGCGGAGCTCTGGGAGCGGGGCAGCCGCACTTGCCACTCTTGGGCAGGAGGACCGGGGCCACGGGGCTCCGGTCAGGTAGCGGGGCTGAGGGACCTGCCGCGCTCCGGCCAGGGGAGCGGGACCGCAGGGTCCCAGGGCTTTGGCCAGGGGAGTGGGACCGCGGGGTTGCGGGGCTCCGGCAGGGACAGTGGGGCTGCGGGGTTGCGGGGCTCCGGCTGGGGTAGCGAAGCCGCGGGACTTGCCTCGCTGCTGCCAGGAGAGTGGGACCACAGGGTTGCGGGGCTTTAGCTGGGGTAGCGGGGCCTCCGGGCTCCGGCCAGGAGAGCAGGACCGCTGGGTTTCGGGGCTCTGGCCGGGAGAGCGGGGCCGCGGGACTTGCCACGCTGCAACAGGGGGAGCAGGACCTTGGGGTTGCGGAGCTCCAGCCGGGAGAATGAGGCTGCCCAGTTGCGGGGCTCTGGCCGGGGTAGTGGAACCGTGGGGTTGCGGGGCTCTGGCCGGGGTACTGGGACCGCGGGGTTGTGGGGCTCCGGCCAGGGTAGTGGGACCGCGGGGTTGTGGGGCTCCGGCCAGGGAAGTGGGGCCGTGGGACTTGCCGTGCTCGGGCGGGGGGAGTGGGACCGCGGGGTGCCGGGGCTATGGCCAGTGTAGTGGGGCAGTGTGACTTGCCGAGCTCCGGCCTGAGGAGTTGGACCACGGGGTTGCGGGGCTCCAGCCGTGGGGCTCTGGCCGGGGGAGCGGGGCTACAGGGTTGCAGGGTTCCGGCCAGGAGAGTGGGGCTGCCATGTTGCAGGGTTCCATCCGGGGAAGCGAGACCAAAAGGCAAAAGGTGACATTTACATTGTTTCAGTCTGTGTGTTACTTGACATCCTGCATTCATTGTCACCATAGAAGGGAAGGGTTCTGCATAGATGGAAATTTCCCCGGGCATCAGTAGAAAATGTTAAATAAAATTTGCTTTAAAAATTAAACCTGGTGCTTTGTCATCTTGTGTCATCATTTTTATTTCTTAGCTTTCAGCTATTTAAGTGAACTCTAAAACTTTCATACTGACTGTTTACTATCAGACATTGTATCTCTCTAATCTCCTTCATAACCATTGTGGGAAAGTACCTGCTTCTCCTCTGCTGGCTCAGTCCCTTGTTGCCTTGGAGCCACAGGCTTGAGCAAAGCAAAGCAAAAGTCCTTCCCGGTCGCACAGGGTCTGGCTGATCCTTTCTCAGTCAGTCCCTTGCTCTGTTTTTCTCTCCTTCTGGGGAGAGTGCAATCTTCCTTGCAGGAAGAGTTTCAGAGTCCTGCTGCACCTACT
>NC_133771.1:190651509-190702005 GCF_003597395.2 Chelonoidis abingdonii | reverse complement strand
TGTCAAGATCCTGAACTTGACCATCTGATGGTCACTGCCTCTCAGGTTCCCATCCACTTTTGCTTCCTCTACTAATTTTTCTCGGTTTGTGAGCAGTAGGTCAAGAAGAGCTCTGCCCCTAGTTGGTTTCTCTAGCACTGGCACCAGGAAATTGTCCCCTACACTTTCCAAAAACTTCCTGGATTGTGTGTGCACCACTGTATTCATCTCTCGGAAGATATTGGAGTGATTGAAGTTCCCCATGAGAACCTGTGATCTAGTAACTTCTGTTAGTTGCTGGAAGAAAGCCTCCTCCACCTCATCCCCCTGGTCTGGTGGCCTATAGCAGACTACCACCACGACATCACCCCTGTTGCTCACACTTCTTAATCTAATCCAGAGACTCTCAGGTTTTTCTGCAGTTCCATACTTGACCTCCGAGCAGTCATACTGCTCTCTTTCATACAATGCAACTTCTCATCTTTTCTGCCTTGCCTGTCCTTCCTGAACAATTTATATCCACCCATGACAGTACTCCAGTCATGTGAGTTATCCCACCAAGTCTTTGTTATTCCAATCACATCATAATTCCTTGACTGTGCCAGGTATTGCAGTTCTCTCTGCTTTTTTCCCAGGCTTCTTGCATTTGTGTATAGGCACTTAAGAAAACTCAGTGATAGTTGTCCTTTCTCAGTATGAGGCAGGAATCCTCCCCTCTTGCACTCTCCTTCTCGTGCTTCCTCCTGGTATTCCACTTCACTACTTACCTCAGGGCTTTGGTCTCCTTCCCCTGGTGAACCTAGTTTCAAGTCCTCCTCACTAGGTTAGCCAGCCTCTTTGGGAAGATGCTCTTCCCTCTCTTTGTTAGGTGGAGCCCATTTCTTTCTAGCACGCCTTCTTCTTGGAACACCATCCCATGGGCACAGAATCCAAAGCCTTCTCTCCGACACTACCCGCGCAGCCATTCATTGACTTCCACGATTCGACAGTCTCTACTCGAGCCTTTTCCTTCCAGAGGGAGGATGGATGTAACACAACTTGTGCCTCAAACTCCTATAGCCTTCTTCCCCAGATCCACGTCTGTAAACTGGGTTGATAAAACTTCCCTATCTCACAGGACTGGTGTAAGTTTACTAGTATCTCTGAGGCACCCTGATATTAAGCTTACCAGGCCAAATAAACAAACATGTTCATTAGATTAGAAAAAAATCCAGAATCTTCACCAGTGGAGATTGCCCTGAAGGTTGTGGAATTTACAAGTTAACTAGCAGAGCTTCTAAGCTTCTTGCTCCAGCACTTTTTGGCTTGTAGATCTTACAGACTACACTGGCATTGTCAGCATGACTGAGTGTAGTGTGTATATTCCTTTAGAGCTTGACCCTGCACCATTGGAACTGATGGGGTTTTTACTGTTGACTGTAATGGGAACAGGATGAAATCCACAACCATAATTATCTGCACAGGTTCACACCTGTGCAGCACAATTTAGTAAACATTCATTTTGCTCATGTTCCGTTCCATGTTTTCAAACATGCAAAAGACTCACAATAATTGATGAGGAGGTGTCAATACCAAGAGAGGGAAAATTGCTTTTGTATTGAGCCAGCCGCTCCCAGTCCCAATTCAAGCACAAATTAATAGGCTGGCAAAAGGACACAAACTTGGAAAAGGGTGGATCAGACCACAGCTGTGCTTTGGTAATTCCTGCCTCTTACAACAGCATATGAAGGTTTGTGGAGGACCAGAAAGGTCCTTGGCCAGCTCCAGGGTCTGGGGCCACAAAGATATGTTGCCACCTATGCTCCTTCTCTGAGCTGTGCCATACGGTGCTCAGAATCTGGATCATGAATTGTTTGCAGATCAAGTCTGTTTTTTTTTTTAATATGTGTGTAAATATTTGCTGGATTAAAAAAAGGTAGCCTGTGGCTCAATGCAAACTGTTTTTTTTTCAGTTATTTGTATTTCATTACTTCTGTGGTGTGTCTGGTTACCTAAGTCATGTCATATTCTTTTTGCCTCTTGATTGGGTGGCCATTATTTGAAGAGGAGAACAAATACTTAATACTTCCCTGTATGAATAGACATTTGGGCTAAAATTCCTGAAACTTTGAGATTCATGGCCCCCTCCCTCAGGGAGTTTCCTGGGAAGGCAGATTAGCATTGTATATTGCTAACACTATTGCTTGCAATGCAAAACATGTAAAAACTGGTTAATTTAACAATGCAGCTAGCAAGCTTAATTCAAAGATAAAAAGCTATGCTCCTGCCAAGACAGAAGGAGGGAAGTCCAACCCCCACAACTGGCCATAAAAAAAACAACACCTAAGTTAAGCATGGCTGCAAAAATAACTGCAAAAACAGTAAAAAAAAAAACCAAAAAAAAACAGTAAAAGCAAATAAAACAGCAACAGCAAAGACCAACAGAGGGAAAACAGTCTCTGGAGCTGGGATATTTTGAAAAATCGGGGAGCCCACAGCAAACCTGTTTAAATTGGTACAACAAGCACCAAAAAGAAAGGGCCCCAAACATAAACACTCCCCCAAAACCTCAAAATTTATAACCCTCCCAAAAGGCAAAGCAAGTAAAAAAGCTCAGCAAATTCTTAGACAACCTGGGCCCAGGACAGCAGTCCCGTCCACCTTTCCTCCTTCTTCTTCTAATGTTACACCCAGACTTGGCCAGTCTGGGTCATACGAGTGTAAGTATAAAAGTGGGTAAGGGCTCAAGACATTAACACTTTCTTTCTTCCCCTAAATAATGTGAAAGCGTTCCCAGAGCTCTCCACTGTTATTTTATTATTTTATCAATAAAGCTTTAAAATGTAAACACTTGGTGTGCCTTGTCATCTTCCCTCCCCCCCCAGAAAAAAAAAATCCTGTGGCCCAGCCTAATTAACTGTGGCCAAGGCAAATTGATAACAAAAATCTGTCACCGTTTTGGTGGGGAATTGCAGTGGGGGTGGGGGAAGCCCTGCGGAGTGCACCAACTGTTCTGCCCTTGGTATTTCATGTTTGCTCTGTCTGGCACTGTTGTTATTGCATGTTGAGGATTTTATGATAAAGGTGGTGCCCACCCTCAGCTGTATTATGCCTGAGAACTAGAGAGAGGGGGAGGGTGCAGGTGGGTACACCCTCGGCTGTAAAAGTCCCGGGTGATAGAAGGGAGGAGGATTTAAAGATTCTTGATCCAAGGAAATAATCCTGGGTTTATATGCCCTCAGCCGTAGTGTGCCTAAGTATAAAAGAAAGATGGATGGTGTCTTGCTCTGCCCAGGAAGGATTTTGGTGTATGGACCCTTGGTGATATTGGACTGAGTAATTTGGAGGGAGGCTTAGCATCTCTCTGTCTGGCCTGGGGCGGGGTGAGCATTGTAAGCCCCTGTGCCAGTTGGTGTAAGCAACATAAAATCTCAAGTAATTAAAAAATCTTCAGAGTTGTATGGGCAGATTGGGTCAGCATGTTCAGGAAACAGAAGGGTACAGCTGCAAATTTGGGAGTCCTGCGGTTGTAGGCGATGGCATCAGTGAGGGGTTCAGTGCTGGATGTATGGGCTGTAGGGAGCATGAAAACATGGTAGTCCGGCTGCCTGGTCAGCTACCATCATGGGAGACAGGTGGACCTAATGCCTGAGCCATGGAAGAGGCAGCAAAAAGGGATGGGACCCTGCTACCTCTTTCAAAGGGGAGTGAAGACCTCTCCTGGATGGAGGGGGCTCTCACCAAGGTGGGATACAATCTCTGGGGTTCTGTAATTGCTGAATATGAAGGTTGGAAGAGGTCTCAGGAAGTCATGTAGTCCAACCCCCTACTCAAAGCAGGACTAATGCCCAGACAGATTTTTTGCCCCAGATCCCTAAATGACTCCCTCAAGGACTGAACTCACAACCTTGGGTTTAAGCAGGCCAATGCTCAAACCACTGAGCTATCCCTCTCCCCTTTAAGCTTCAAAAAAGGTGAATTCTTGACAAAATTTGTTAAATCTATATACAAAGTATGAAAAGCAGAAGAGAAATAACCTAGGGGCACCCATGAGATTAATTTGTACTGCAGCTGCCATGTGATATCAAATGCTGTTGGAACAGAAAGAGGAGTTGAAGAAAAGGGATGTGTGCACCCAACAGTGGGTAAAAATTAAGTAATTAAAAGCACAAATCACTAACCAGACAGCAAACCAAGCCTATGCCCAAAACAAGTTCAAAGCCTTAAAACAGGAATTCCAGGTGGAAAAGCAAAATGCACCTGCCTGGAAGCACTGGCTAAGCAAGTACTGGTTCTTCAGGGGCTCATCAAAAATTTAACCATCAGTGCCCAGCATACGCTGCACCAGCAGTGTGCTTGCCTTAAAAAATATAAAAATTGTACAGTAAAAATATCAATTGGCTGTGCATTCGGTCCAGGTGGCAAGCCACATGGGGGATGATTCAGGTGACCCTTGTAAGGGCTAGCTTTAATCTTTCCCTTTCTAATAATCCTCAGTTTGGGCAAAACCTTGTTGCACCCTTATAGCGGTCCTCATTAAAACTAAGAAGAGGTCCAGTGGGTGAAAGCTGGGGAGAAGGTCATATGTATGGTACCCACAACTAAGAGGAGAGCACCCCGTGGGGTAATTATAAAAAGGAAAGGGACCAGGAGGGGTGGGGGCTAGGTAAGGAGCCCACCCTCCTTGCTAAATAAATAAATAAATAAAACCCCCCAGAACTGAACAAACAAGCAGGCAGGCAACAAATAAAAAAATTAAAAAAACAGCAGTAAAGAGATAATAGCAAAAAAAAAATATAAAAACACATCTCTATAAAAATACTTAAGTCTCCATTATTTTCAGCCTCCTTTGTTAATTTTACCAGTGTCCAAAATTTGGCCCTGGTGAAAAAAAAAAAAAAAGGCCAATTATCTATTAGCCAGGTGGGGGATTATGGTCCAGCATCCTAAAAAGGTGGCATCAAGTATTATCTGGGATCTGGGATTGGGTGGTCCATCGCGACGTGTGGGAGGTGGCTCCCCCAATAACACAGCTAAGCAGTATGTGCCAACTACATCCTCTGTCAGCACATATGAATTGCAAAGGGCAACACTTACCAACTGTGGCCTGTAAAGCCCCCTCAAATGGTGTATTTAAAAAAAAGGCAGTGCCAGGCCGCTTTTATAAAGTGGGTCAACAAATCTGTTGGGAAGGGAAGGCATTAAAATATGCCCCCAATGAAGCATATATGTTTACCAATACCTCAGCATGTGTTTAAAAAAACACCGACCATCAATTTGCTATTAAAATCACAAACACAAAATTTTTTGGTGCATTGGCCTGACGTTCTGCAACAAACTGTTAATATTTGTAACTATGTTGTGTTTAATTTTTCATGAATAACACTCAATGTGTTCCTGTCATTGGCGCACACCCAAAAGCAGCTTTCAGTATTCCAAACAAATGCCTCCTTCTTCACAGTTTTACAACACACGTTTAACCTAAAAAAAGCTTCACTTGCCACCGCCATTTAAGTGGGGCATCTATGCAAATGGGGGAATGTGTTATGTGATGTAACTAATAATGCCAAAAGTCATTATTGGCTAGTGTATGCAATTGTTGTTGCCCTAATAATTTTATGTATGCTATATTGCTGTTTATGTAGAAAACCCATGGTAACCCTTGCCACCGCACACAGGAGAGGATGAAAACCTCAGCGGTGACCCTTCCCAACAAAATGTTGATCCGAGGTAAAGGAGGGGACTGTCACACCCCAAGGCCCCTCCCTCAGGGAGTCCCCCGGGAAGGCAGATCAGCACTGTGTATTGCTAATGCTATTGGTCACATAGCAAAACACTTTGAGGAAGGTCAAAGGTGTGTAAGTGGGGAGTGGAAGTTTCTTTTGTAGGTACAAGAGGCTGAGGGAGAGGGGTAGAGAAAGAAGAAAGCAAAAAAAGGGTTAATTCAACACTGCATCTGGCAAGCTCAGTCCAAAGATAAAAAGCTATGTTACTTGCCAAGACAGGATGCGGGAAGTCCAACCTCTCCCCCAGCTGGCCATAAACAAAACAAAAAACAAAACAAAAAACAAAAGAAAACCTAAGTTAAGCAAGGCTGCAAACATAACGGCGAAAACAGTAAAACAACAACAACAACAAAATCCCATAAAAAACAGTAAAAGCAAATATCAATAAAACTTTAAAATTTAAACACTTGGCGTGCCTCGTCATCTCCCCCACTAAAAAAAAATCTTGTGGCCCAGCCTAATTAACTGTGGCCTAGGCAAATTGGTAACAAAAACCTGTCACAGTTCGCCAAAGAACTACAAGTAATGAGTACTGTGACACCACAAATACCATGACTCAATAGTTGTATTCAGAAAGATATTGACAAAGCAATTGGTTAACTCCCCCAAAACAAAACAAAAAAAACAAAAAAACCCCACTATCCAACTGTCTGTACTTCTGACCAACAAAGGGATGAGGGAAGTACAGCTATACTTCGCTGAACCGGTTGCTAGTGTTTTACTAATCAGAAAACATTCTCAGAGAGAAGAACCAGCTCGCTTCCTGAGGGCAAGGAATTGGGAAATGTAAGACTAAGGTCTTATATCTCAGGAAGACAGAATTTTGTATTCTCTTTCATTTGAGGAAGCTTTTTAACAATATATTCTATTTTCAGGTTCTTTGAAAGCTGGGATAACTCAATACCAAGAAGTTTATTCAGCAGCCTGCAGAAAGTAGCATTTTGTCAGGTGACAGGGCATTGTCGCCCCCACAGAGCTACTTAACAAGGCAACAGAGATGCTGAACTATTATCTTTTGTACCACTGAGTTTTGCTGTTTGGAATTTTTCCTTTCTGTAAGACATAAATTGGGGATGGTGGTAGTGGTTTTGCTTAAGATTTGTTTAATTACTCCAAAATTCATTTTCTAACTGCATAATATAGCTAGGGCTGAGTGGAAGAATCACCTTTATTACAATTGTGTGTCAAGTTCTATTATAAAGATTTTTCTTTCCAGTGTCTGTAGCTCAGTTAGACTTGACCTGCCTCAGTCATGTATAGCCCTTTCTGGTGATAAAAATCAAAATCCCCACCCCCCAGAGCCTGTTTATTGTTTGGATTCATGGCCTACAGGGGGTATGGAGCATTTTATATTTTCCAAGTTTCTTCCACTCACTTCTGACATCACACACACAAAAAAAAGGTTCTTCATCTTCTCATAACTGTTGTTCTTCAAGACATGTTGCTCAGATCCATTCCAATTAGGTATGTGCACACCACATGAACAGTCATCAGAAGGTTTTTTTCCCTAGCAGTACCTGTCGGGTCAGCTGCGGAGCCCCCTGTCGATTTGCCGCTTCTTCAGTTCCATCTTGCTGGCTACTCCGACAGGAGGAAAGGCGGGATGGGTCTTGGAACGGATATGAGCAACACATCACGAAGAACAGTTACGAGAAGGCAAGTAACCATTTTTTCTTCTTCAAGTGCATGCTCATGTCAATTCCAATTAGGTGATTTCCAAGCCCTAACTAGGAGGTGGGGTCGGAGCTTATGGAATTACAGATTGGAGAACTGCTCTGCTGAAAACCATATTACCCCTGGCATGTTTGGTAATAGCATAGTGAGAGGTGAAAGTGTGAACTGAGGACCACATCGCCACTTTGCAGGTCTCCTGGGTCAGGACCTGAGCCAAGAACACTGCCGAGGAGGCCTGTGCTCTTGTGGAATGTGCCATCAGTGCAGAGGCCTGTACTTTTGCAAGATCATAGTGTGCCTGGATACAGGATGTGATCCATGACAGAATTCTTTGTGATGACACCAAGAGATATTGCATTCTATTCGCAATCACCACAAACAACTGGTCCAATCTGCAGAATGGTTTTGTGCGTTCAATATAAAAGGCCAGTGCTCGTAGAATGTCCAAGGAATGTAGACTTTGCTCCCGACTATCCACTTAAGGCTTAGGATAAAAGACTGGGAGGAAAATGTCCTGACTGGCATGAAATTGGGACACAAACTTTGGAAGGAAGGCTGGGTGAGGCCCAAGTTGCACCTTGTTCTTATAAAAAACAGTATAAGGTGAGTCAGAAGTTAGAGCCTTACACTCAGACACTCTCCTTGTTGATGTTATGGCAACCGGGAATGCCATCTTCCATGATAGGTAGAGCAATAAACAAGTTGCTAGGGATTCGGGGGGGTGGGCAGTAGCATGGAAAGGAGCAGATTAAGGCTCCAAGAAGGGACTGGTTGTCTAGCCTGCGGGTATAGTCTGGTCAAGACCTCTCAGTAAATGACTTACTGAACAGCCAACCACTTCCAGGTGGAATGCCAAAATGGCCGCCAGGTGGACCTTGAGAGATGATACTGAGAGGCTGCTGTTATAAATGTAGTGGGTAGTCTAAGATGAGCAGTATAGGAGCCTGCATTGGGACATCGCAACCTTGAGAGCACCAGATTGCAAATCTTTTCCACTTGACTAGGTAGGTAGCCCTCGTGGAGGGTTTCCTTCTGCCAAGTAGGATCTCTCTAATGGACTCAGAGCACATTAGCTCCATGAGGTTTAACCATGAGGCTTCCAAGCAGTGAGGTGAAGAGACTCTATGTTGGGATGATGGAGACAGCCATGGTCTTGGGTGATCAGGCCTGGAAGCAGAGGCAATGAGATTGGAGTGTCCATCGATAGCTCCAGGAGCATAGCATACCACTGCTATCAGGGCCAAGCTGCTGCTATCAGTATGACTGCCACTCATTTCCTGCGGATCTTGAATAGAACCTTGTGGATGAGTGGAAATGGCAGGAACACGTACAACAGGTGGTCTGTCCAAGGGAGGAAGAACACATCCTGAGGGAGCCTGGACTCTGATTCCAGAAGGAACTGGGGGCATTTTCTGTTTCTCTTTGTAGTGAACAGGTCGATTTGGGGAACTCCCCACCTTTGGAAAATGTTGTGCACAACATCTGGGTGAATAGACTACTCATGATGTGAAAGAATCTGCTGAGATAGTCAGCCAACTCATTCTGAGAACTTAGGAGGTAGGATGCTTCCAGATGAATTGAGTGGGCTTTGCAGAATTTCAACATCTTGAGGGTTTCCCAACATAGGGGAGAGGAACGAGCTCCACCTTGTTTCTTTATAAAAAAAAATTCCAGTTGTGTTGTCCGTCATCACCTCTGCGCATTTCCATTGCAAGTGAACCCCTGGTCTGGTATGCCAGGTAGACCACTCTCAGCTCCTTGATGCTGATGTAGAGTGAGAGCTCATCTTGCAACCAGGGACCTTGGGTCTAAAAGTCTCCCAGGTGAGCACCCAACCCCAAAACTGATGCATCTATAACCAGGGACAGAGAGAGCTGGAGCTTGGCAAAGGGGAACTTCTGTGGGTTGAGTCACCAGTGGAATAACTTGAGAACTGGCACCAGGAGGGTTACCACATTTCCAGACCCTCATGCCCTCGCTGATAGGCTGATGCTAGCCAGGCCTGGAGAGGTCTGAGCCTCAGCCTCATGTGCTGTATCACATACGTATGTGTTGCTATGTGCCTAAGGAGCTTTAAGCAATTCCTCACTGTGGTGGTGGGGTACTGCTTAAGGCTTTGTATGATGTTTGTCATTGTCCGAGACTCTGGCAGAAATGCCCTGGCCTGGCCTGGGTCCAACATTGCTCTGATAAACTATCCCCTGTGTAGGGGATAGGGTTGATTTGTGCATGTTGAAAAGGAGACCCAGCCTGTTGAAGGTGGATCTTATCAAGTTGACATGGATCTCCACTTGCTCCCTGGATCATCCCCTGAACAGTCAATCGTCGAGGTACGGGAGTACCTGCACCTGCCTCTATAGCAGGAAGGTGGCTACAACTGCCATGCATTTGGTAAACACTTGAGGGGCCGTTGACAGACCAAAGGGAGGACTGTAAATTGGTAATTATTGTAGTTGACCATGAACCTGAGAAAATGTCTATGGGCTGGAATTATAGATATGTGGAAGTACATGTCCTTGAGGTCAAGGGCAACATACCAGTTTTCCGGATCCAGAGACGGAATGATTGCATTTAGAGACACCATGCGGAACCTCAACTTTTTCATGAATTTGTTGAGGCCTCAGAGATTAAAGACTCCCTTTGGCTTTGAGGATTAGGAAGTATCAGAATCCTTTGCCCCTTACCTCCTGAGGAACCTCCTCCACTGCTCTTGTGGTGAGGAGTGTTTAGACCTCCTGCATTAGGAGATGCTCGAAGGGTACCTGAAGAGGGACAGGGAAGGGGGGTGAGAGGAAGAGGAGGAGCAGAACTGGAGAGAATATCCCACTTCTATGGTGCGCAGGACTCAGTGGTCTGAGGTCATCTGGGACCAAGCATGGTAAAAGCAGGCCAGATGATTCAGAAAATGGGGGAAGGATCTGGTGAGTAGACTGGTGTGTCGCCTATAGGTGCATCTTAGGTTTGCCCTAGTCTTGGCTGAGCGGAGGATGGGGAGGCTTATGCAGAGGCGGCGAGTCCTATGGGCCTGTGGTGTCTGGGCACCAGGAATATTCCTAGTCCGGCTCCAGCAATGTTTGGGGCGGGGTCTCTCCCTTGGCCCCATCTTCTGCCCCTGCCTGCCCAACCCCTCACATGTCCCCTGGGCAATTTAAAACAGACCGGGGCCCCCACTCAGCATTGGCAGCACAGCAGAACTGAGTGACTTCCTCCCTGCTCACTCCATGTGGCTGCTGGCCCCTCCCTGTAGCCCCTGGGCGGGGTGGATCTGT
This sequence comes from Chelonoidis abingdonii, assembly GCF_003597395.2. Taxonomy (NCBI): domain Eukaryota; kingdom Metazoa; phylum Chordata; order Testudines; family Testudinidae; genus Chelonoidis; species Chelonoidis abingdonii. The sequence goes on along the minus strand of NC_133771.1, from coordinate 190,691,318 downwards.
GTCCCATCCCAAGCGCCCCTGAACCAATAGGAAGCTGTGGGGGCAGTGCCAGGAGGTAGCAGCACATGGAGACTCCTGGCTTGCCCTGCCTAGAGCCTCAGGTAAGCGCTGCATCCCCCCTCTCCCATAGCCTGCACCCCCCCCTTCAGCTCCCGAACTCCTTCCCAGGACCTGCACCCCCTCCCTCTGCCCCTTCCCATCCCCAAGCTTTCTCCCAAAGCCTGCATCCCCACCCCCAGCCTGCATCCAAACTCTGTCCCAGCACCTGCACCCATCCTGCACCCCCAGCCCCTGTCCCAGCCTGGGGCCTGCACCCAGCACCCAAACTCCATCTGAGAGCCTGTACCCCCACCTCCTTCCCATACATCCCCTTCTGCCCCCAAACTCCCTCCCACAGCCTGCACCCCCTCCCATCTCCAAGCTCCCTTCCAGAGCCTGCACCCCCACCCCCAGCCTGCACCCAAACGCAGTCCCAGCGCCTGCACCCCTCATCCCATCCTGCACCCCTAGCCCCTGTCCCAGCCCGGGTCCTGCACCCAGCACCCAAACTCCATCCGAGAGCCTGCACCGCACCCCCTTCCTACATATCCCCTTCTGCCCCCAAACTCCCTCCCAGAACCTGTACCCAAACTTCCTCCCAAAGCCTGCACCCCTCACCACATCCTATACTCCCACCCCTTGCCCAAACCCAGAGCCTACAACCACACTCCATTCCAGAGCCTGCACCCCCTCCCTCCGCACTCCCTCCTGTTTCCAAACTCACTCCCAGCGCCTGCACTCCCACCCCCAGCCAGAGCCAGCACCCAAACTCTGTCCCAAAGCCTGCACCCCTCACTCCTTCCTGCACTCCCACCCCTTGCCCAAGCCCGGAGTCTACACTCAAACTCTATACCAGAGCCTGCACCCCTCACCCCCTCCTGCACTCCCAGATCCTACACCCAGCACCCAAACTCCATCCCAGAGCCTGCACCCCTCACTCCCTCATTCACTCCCAGAGCCTGCACCCAGCACCCCTGCCCCAGCCCAGGGCCTGGACCCCAGACTTCCTTAGAGCCTTAGGCAGGTGGGGGGCAGATTTGGGGCGGCAGGTTCTGGGCACCACCAAAATTTCTGGAAACCAGCCACCCCTGGGCTTATGCCTGCCATTCCTGCTCCGCTTCCTGAAGAAGTCCTGCCTGGGCCGGGGAGGGTAGAAGCACTGGGGGGACTGTGGTTTAAAATGCTTTTGCTGAGTAGCTGGGGTATGCAGGCCCAGCGACTATAATGTTGCCTGCAAATCTTTCAGGCTGTGAAGTCTGGAGTCCGTTTGCTCCGCAAAAAGGCCCGTGCTATCAAAGGGAAAGTCCTGAATTGCCTGCTGGACTTCAAATGGAAGGCCAGATGCCTGGAGTCATGAACCTCTCCTTATGACTATGGCCGAGGACAAGGTTTGTGCAGCTGAGTGTGCAGCATCCAGAGAGGTCTATAAAGAGGTCCATGCCACTGCCTTGCACTCATCTACTATGGCCGCAAACTCTGTCCTGGAGTCTGTCGTAACCAACTCCTTAAATTTTATCATGGAGTCCCATGAATTGAAATTGTATCTACTCAGGATTGATTGCTGGTTAACAATCCTAAACTGGAGTGCTCTGGTGGAATAAATCTTCCGGCTGCTGGTGGTGGTGGGCCCGGGACCTGGATGCAGCTCTGCTCCATGTACCAACACCACTCTGGAGCCCCGGGGGATGGGACAGTCCGTGGCTGGCAAGGGTGCGTGTCCTTCTGACACCACAGACTGGGAATCCCTGGAGTGTGTGCTAGGATTACCATATTTGAACATTGAAAAAAGAGGACACTCCATGGGCCCCCGGCCCCACCCCAACTCCGCCCCTTCTCCATCCCCATTTCAACCCTCTCCCCAAAGTTTCTGCCCCAACTCCATCCCCTTCCTGCCCCATTGGACCCCTTCCCCAAATCCCTGCTCTGGCCCCACCTTCTCCCTTGAGAGTGCCACATTCCCCCTCCTCCCCCATCCCTTCCAGCCACCCGAAACAGCCACCTCCTCCCCAGGCTCCAACTTTCCTGGCTCCTGCCTTTCTCCACCCCATGCGCCCCCAGCCGGGCGCTTCCCCCACGCAGCAGCAGCTGGAGCCATGGGGGAATGGGTGGGAAGTTGCTTCGGGCCACAGACCTGCCCCTGAGCTGGGCATCCCAGCCCCAACACGCTCCCACCTGTGAGGCTCTATCTCAGCCGCAGGCTCCCTCTCTGGCCAGGCTGGAGCAAAGAAGTGCTTTGTGCATGGCCCCGGGCAGTGGCTCCGCGGGGGGTGGAGGGGGAAGCAGCCCTGGCTGCACGGACTGCTGGCGGGGACACTCCTTGCACGGCCGGGGTGGAGGGGGGAGACTGAGGCTTTGCCAGAGCCATGGGGGATGCTCAGAGGAGGGAGAAGTGGCTGCAGGTCCATCCCCCCGTCTCTCCCCCCCGCAGCTGGCTGCAGAGATGCCACCACTCCTAGCCGTGGGGCGTGGGGTTGCAGTAGCACGGGGGGAGAGATTGCAACCTGCAGGTTGCAGTGAGCTGACACCCCAAGAGGAGAGAGGGGCAGTGGGTAGGGTTATCATATGTCCGTATTTTCCGGACTTTTTATATATTTAAAAAATCCTCTCGGACAGCGATTAACAACTAAAAAGCCAGACATGTCTGGGAAAATATGGACACATGGTAACCCTAGTGTGTGCCCTGGGCCTGATGGTAGGCCACAGGGTCCAGAATGGCTATTGCACAGGCCCTTGCCACTGTGCTTGTCATGGCATCATCCTCATATCCTGCCAATGTCTGCGGCGGTCTGAACGTGCCAGCTGTGCCTCAACTAACAGGAGTCTGCCTCTGAGTCCAATGATCGGGACCTTGAGTGGGTAGACCACGACGGTGCCAACCACAATGGTGCTGGGAAACAGTGCTGCAGAGACGGTGCTGGAGACCAGTGCCACAGGGAGTGGTGCCAGAGGGATGATGAGCGGCACCTCATCATTGCAGGCTTGCCTCTGGACAGTGCCACGCATTGCAGTGCCGAGGTCTATCCTGACTGAGGGGACTGTGGCACTGTCATGGCAATTGAGTCCCTTGCTGCTTCAAATGTATCTGGGGTGGAAGAGAGCTCTAACTCCTCCACCTGGCACATTCAGGAGAGTCCAATGGCACCAGACTCGACGGACCCCCTTGCAGGACCGAAGTCAATGGTGCTGGGTCCTGAGAGGCTGATACTGAGTGCTCCTGTGCAGGATAGACCCAGTTGTCCAACCTGGCCACTCTAGATGCAGGTGAGCACCCTCTGTCTGCCTTCTTGTGCTGCTTATCCAGTACCAGAGAATGTGAATGATGCTGTGCTGTCTCTGAAAGTTTCGGCACTAGGGAGTGTCGATGCTGAGGGTCTCTACAGCCAGAATCCTTCCTCTGCACCATTTTTCACATGGAGGCCAGAGTGCTTCGCACAGAGGTATTTGGTGCTGGAGTCTGCCAGCCCAGAGCCGTCTGGGGATAGAGGGCTGCTTCCATCAAGATCTGCTTCAGCCTGAAGTCCCATTTTTTTTTTGTCCTCAGGCCGAAGCCTTTACAGATCTTGCACCAATCTGTTTGATGTGCCTCCCCTGGATACTTGAAACAAGAGTCATGGAGGTCACCCCTAGGCATGGGCTTGCGGCAGGTTCCACAGGGTTTAAATCCTTGGGATCAAGGCATGCCCCAAACCCCAATGGGAGAAAGAAATTGGGGTGGAGGAAGGCCTCCCACTCTTAGCTAACAAACAAACTAATTTACACTCACCAACTAACTATTTACAGAGAGCTGGATTACAAATACTAGGAGAAGCACTTGCCAACGCAAGTGACTACAGTTCCAATGACTGTCACTGGTGGTAAGAAGGAACTGAAGGGGCAGCAGGTCAGCAGGGACCTATATCTGCCGCCATGAAGGCGCCACTGCAGGGGGCTCCCTGGCTTATCCGATGGGTGCTACTAGGGGAAAAACCTTCTGATGGCTGTGCACATGTATGCGCGTACACCTAATTGGAATCGACACAGGGTGACCAGACAGCCAATGTGAAAAATTGGGATGGGGTGGGGGGTAATTGGAGCCTATATAAGAAAAAGACCAAAAAATCAGGACTGTTCCTATAAAATTGGGAAATCTGGTCACCCTAAATAGGCATGAGCAAGCACTTAAAGAAGAACAGCGTCCTTTCATCCCTTTAATTGTCTTCCTAGAACTAAATAAAGAGTATGCAAAACCCAGGCTCATTATTACTAATCCACAAACTGTATGAACGTATTATTTGTATGATGATAGAACTTAAAGATTTTATCCTAATTGAGATCCCTCTGTGTTGGCCACTCAGAATTCACACATTAAAAGATAAGCTCTTTGGGGCAGGAACTACCATCTAAATAGACTAATATGGAAATCATAGAATAGAAGAGGGATCAGCAACCTTTCAGCAGTGGTGTGCTGAGTCTTCATTTATTCACTCTAATTTAAGGTTTCACGTGCCAGTAATATATTTTAACATTTTTAGAAGGCCTCTTTCTATAACATATAACTAAACTATTGTTATATGTAAAGTAAATAAGGTTTTAAAATGTTTAAGAAGCTTCATTTAAAATTAAATTAAAATGCAGAGCCCCTCCCCGGACTGGTGGCCAGGACCCAGGCAGTTTGAGTGCCACTGAAAATCAACCTTTGTAGTTTTGTAGTTTCTTTCAGAAAAACTTTCGAGAGTTCCTATCCTATGGAAAATGTGCACCGGACTATGTCATCTTCTGATCCCAGATAATTAAATTCCCTTGTCACAACACATGCTTTGCTCCCCCACTGACAATCCCTCAGCACTTTTACCAGGTAGTTTGGGATGATTTATGCTGGTGATCATAGAACCATAGACTGTCAGGGTTGGAAGGGACCTCAGGAGGTCATCTAGTCCAACCCCCTGCTCAAAGCAGGACCAATTCGCAATTAAATCATCCCAGCCACAGCTTTGTCAAGCCTGACATTAAAAACCTCTATAGAAGGAGATTCCACCACCTCCCTAGGTAACACATTCCAGTGCTTCACCACCCTCCTAGTGAAAAAGTTTTCCCAATATCCAACCTAAACCTCCCCCACTGTAACTTGAGACCATTACTCTTTGTTCTGTCAACTGTTTTTCAAGGAAAAATTGGAGGGTTGACTGCATACATTTTTTCAAAAGAAGTGTCTATTTTTCACAGGAAAAAAAGTTTGATTTTTCATTGGAAACCCAAAGTATCTTGGCTAAAAAACTAATTTCCATTTGGATTGCTGCTGCAGCTCCACATGAGAGTTATACTTCAGTTGCTCCATTCTTCTCTAAGAACTGGGATCCTTGGCTGGACTTTGTCTCCCATGACACGCCACACCCTCTGCTCCAAGAGGGGAGACTGTGCTGCAACATGGAAGATGTAGTCCAGTCAGGAGCCTAGCCTATGAAGGCAGCATGAGATACTTCCATGACATTTCTGAATAGAAATATTTTTATTTTCTTCTGAAATATTTCAGTATTCTGATTTTCACTGAAAATTTTAAGTTTTATGCAGAAAAAGCTATCAATTTTCCAACCAGTTTTACTGGTGGTATCTTTTGGGAGAAGTTGCAGTTGACTGCTAACCTCCTAGCCAGTATTTTGTGAGGAGTGAATGAAAGGTCTGTCTCTCCTTCCCACCCAGACCCAACACTCTCTCAGCCAGATGGGATGCATCCTCATTCACTCAAACCTAGGCCTCCTACCTAGACCACTGAACACTTTTTAAAAAAAATCTGTAGCAGAAAGCCAGGCAGGCTGCATGGGGGAAGGGGGGAGGGGAGAGTTCTAGGTAGAAGCAGTTCAGTGAGGCAGAGAGAGACAGTACAGTTTTCCTTGCCCTGTATTTGTAGAAAGCCACTCTTTCTGTGGTTCTTTATCATTATCACAAGGCACAGTGCCAGAAGTTGACTCATTATGAATCAGCAAAATAAAAGGAAAAAAGTACATATATTATTTCAGGAGGTAGACAAAGCTATGGGAAAGGCTATTCTAGATTTGATTTCGATAGGGAGGAACTGGTTGAGAGTTTGAAAGTGGAAAGCAGCTTGGGTGAAAGTTATCATGAAATGAGAGTTCATGATTCTCAGGAATGGTAGGAGGCAAAACAGCAGAAAAAGATATTGATTTTCAAGAAGGCAGGCATTAGCGAACAGAGGGAGTTGGTAGGTCAGATCTCATGGGAAGCAAGCCTAGGGGAGAAAACAGTTTGAGAGAGTTGGAAGTTTAAAAGAGAAATTAAGGGCACAAGAGGAAAGTATCCCTCTGCATAGGAAATGAAGAAATAATGATAAGAGACCACCCTCTCTTAAACAGGAGATCTTCAGCAATCTGAAACTCAAAAAAAGGGTCCTACAAGAAGTTTTAGCATAATATTCCTTCTTGTTGCAGGTAGACCCCTTGACAGTCTGAGCTACATGAAAACAAATCAATTCCCAATAATAAAACAATTGAGTTATCATTTACCACAGCCACAGACATTACGGCTTCCAAATCCTCAGTTTCTATGTGCATTTTAGCCAAAACCACAAGGATTTTGTAACCTTTTACTAATAACAGCTCTGCCATCTGTCTTGGCAGTATGCCACTTTCCTGTACAACACTTCTTCTAACCCCAGAAATTTCTGCCCCTGTGTCTTCCCACCCAAGGTATTCTTTGCCATTAATCCTGACAGCATTTATGTGCTTCATGCCTGCCTGTGCAGAGGCTACTTTCACAAATCCTGTATAGTGAGTGGCAGGCGCCCGAGGTGCTTTTGTGGTCAGGGTAACAACATTCACATGAGTTGTTTGCTGCCTGTTCCCTCTCAGCACAGGGCATTATTCCTCAGGTTCTCAGTGGAATTACAGTGATAGAACTTCTGGGCTCTTCTGTTTTTACAGGAGATTCGAGGTGGGCACTAGAGGAATGGATTTTGGGAGGCGAGCGCCCAGCCTCCCATCTGCCTCCTACTTCCTAGGGATAAACAGGAACCCTGCTTCCTACTAGGTTTAAACACCTCTGTCTGTGGTTTGTTTGCAATAGATGCTTGAGTTTGGTCAAATTCATCAGCTAGGGTAGCCAGTTCTTCCATAGTTTTCACATTTTTGTCCCATAAACACTGTTTTACATCATCTTTACATATATTCAGGAAATGTTCTTGAGCAACAAGTTCACACATTCCTTCAAACTTGTAACACCTTTTCCCTTTACCCAATTTTCCATCAAATCTTTTATCTGGTTTACATATGCCACATTACTGATCTCAGTACCCCTGTTAAGGCTTCTAAATTTTACTCTATATGTTTTAGGTGTAATCTGAAACTGTTTTAAAACCATTTCCTTGAATTTACCATAATCTGAAGCATTTTCAATTGGCATCTTATTGAATATATCCAGAGTTGCACCAGTCAACTTTGCAACCAAAGTGGGCATTTGCTGGTCCTCAGGAATCTTATGAAGTGCACACAGCCTCTCAAAGGTGATAAGATATTCAGTAATATCCTCTGTCTGTATGACACAACCATTCTCATTTGTGGATTTTTGGAGAGGTGAGACTCAGTGGAGTGTGGGGGTTCTGGTTCAGGTTCTTGATCGAGTCCAGTAGTTGCTTCCTCTCCCTTTCCTTTTCCTCTATTTTTTTTGGCTTGCAGTTCCATGGCTGTTCGGTGTGCAGTTTCTTGCACATTGATTTCCATCTGTTTTAATTCCATAAGTCTTTTGTGTTCTTTTTCCCCCTCTTCCACCTGAAATCTGCATAGCTCCAATTTTGTGATAGATTCACTTTCACTCATTTTGCTGCTTGTCTGTCCCTACTTCCCTTTCCCAAAATAAGCAAACATAAAATAACAGACTGGTAACCTCTTTGACTGATCTCTAGCCACCATACTTAAATCTCACTTAAAATCACCACCAGCATATGAAGTGCCAACCTCACTCAGAACAACACGCTGTGCATTTAATCCTACCGACTACGCTACTCTGACAGGTTCACCTAGGGTGCCACCTGGAACTGGAACTACCAGCCTAGGCTCCCTCTCACACTGTGCTGCTCTGATAAGCTGCAAAGCCCTCCAAGCCAGCACTTTCACCAGCATTCACACAGACAGGGATATACCCAGCAGCAGTTACATGCAGGCTTTCTAACCACCAGCTGCCCAGCCTAGGACCCAGAGTAGTACCATTCTGCCCTGATCAAATCTGGCCAGTATATGAGTTTAATACCCAGTCCGCTTCTCCCTCAGTGTAAAGAGAACAATGCACACTTATAGTAAGCAAGCAGAGATTTCCCCCAGCACTCCAGTCAAAAATCGCTGGGTTGGATTAAAACATAAAATAAGTTTATTAACTACAAAAGGTAGTTTTTAAGTGATTGTAAATGATAGCAAGCAGAATAAAGCAGATTACCCAGTAAATAAACAAAATACAAACTAAGTCTAAAATGCTAGAACAATAGGATATGAAATATCTAATTCTCACCTTACAGATGAAACAAGCAGGCTGCAGATTCTTAAAGGGGAAGCTGCACTTGCTTTACAGCTTGGAATCCCCAGGTCTACTTGTGTGGGGAGTGAAGAACCACAGATGATGTCACTCCCTGTCATATATAGCTTTAGCATATGGCAGGAACCCTTTATTTCAAAGGTTGGCTCCCAGACCAGTTTGTGGAAAAATACTGACAATCCAAGATGGAGTCCAGAATCATGTGGCCTGGTCACATGTCCTTGTAGAGTCATAGCAGCCATTACTTACATGCTGTCTGGAGCATTCTCAGGCAGGCTTACCCGGTCGGGGATAAGCTTCTCCTAAAGCCTGTTGTTCTTCCTAATGGCACACTATCCTGAATAGGCTCTTTACAACCAACTATTTAGACTAGTGGATGTTACCCAGGTGTAACCACATTTGAAGGACAGATACATAGTCAGTATTTATAAATTCAGATACAAAACTGATACATACAAATAGGCTAATCATAGTCAGCAAAGCATAACTTTTCCAAGGACACCTCACATGACTTATCTTGTACAAAATGCATCATAATTATGCCATAACCATATTATAAAAATATTACTATGACGATTGTGGGGTGCAATGTCACACTCTGATCAAGCAGGAAGTTACTATTCTAGCAACTGGATTTAGGTAAACTATTGAAAATTTTGTGTTTCAAATTCCATTGACCTAAATCTAGAACTTTCGGATGGTGTTAGATTCCAGGCCTCTTCATCCTTTGTAGTCCAGGTTGGCCTGTCAGCTGCCCATGTGGTTTTTTAATCAATCTAAACCCTGCTTCAGCAATTTAAGTGCATCTTAAGTACACCATTGATGCAAATCACCCTTCATACCCTAGAGGGATTTGGCTTTTCAGACATCCTTCTAACAACTGCACTGGAAGGAGTTAATGTGCTTAGAGGGCAATGACCCCCAAGCTGTTTAATGGAGTGCATCCACTTGAAGACAGATTGTCATTAAAAAAAAAGGAAGTGAGCAGATTAATGATGCAGATTCAAGACTTTTCTTGCTACCCATACTTACTACTGTACCTTCTTGCTGCTCTTACTGACAATAGCCATACCTTTAAACTCTTGATTTTCCCAGAGATAGATTAAAGACATACTGATTTTAAATCTAGTCCTCAGGTCCCTAATCAAACAAAATTCCTAATGAAGTCATCGAGAGTTTTGTCTGAGTAAGAAGTGCAGGATAAGGCCTCTTAGCTATAACATCAGGAATGGAAGTCAAACTATATTAACAAATTTGCCAACTCCACAAGTTTCCCCAAAACTCTGGGTTTTCAGATCCTCTTACAAGTCTGCAAGGAAAGCCCCTCCGATTAATATATGGAAAGCTAGTAGCCACCCCTATATTTATGTTGCTGACACTGCATTCATCAAAATCATTCTTCAACATCATCAAAAGCTTTTATTTCAAATTACTTGCAGTGTTGATCACAGTGAGTTCAGTTTTGAAGTAAAAACAGTAATGCATCAGGGGTGTGTCAGGTCTGCAATCCTCTTCAACATTGCCATTGACTGAGTAATGCAGAATACAACAAAAGACATGCTAAGAGGCATTACATGGACACCCTTCTCATCGCTTCAAGACCTGGGCTTCACAGATGATCTCACTCTCCTATCACATATCCAAAACCATATACAAGAAAAAACAACTCAACTCAATGCATTCAACCAGCAAATTAGACTGGAAATCAACTACAATAAGACAGATATCATGACCTTTAATATTGCCTCACCATCACCAGTATGGATAGAGGATTATGTTGTCACCAATGTAGAAAAATTCACATACTTGGGCGGCACCATCAGCCAGGATGGTGGAACAAGCCAGAACATCCAGAACAAAATCAATAAAGCCAGGAAAACCTTCAGGAGCTTAAATACAGTCTGGAAATCATCAAAAATACCACACCAAAACCAAACTCAGGATTTATCAGAGCTGCATATTTTCAACATTACTTTGTAATGCAGAATGCTGGGGAATGAGAAAGTATGGCATGTCCAAGCTGTCTTCATTCCATACAACCTGCCGCAGAAAAATCCTCCATATCTTTTGGCCCAAAACAATTTCAAACCAAGATCTATTGATACAGTGCAGCCAAGAGGATATGAGCACCATCATTGCCAAGAGAATTGGCCATGTGCTTCGGATGGAAACATTCCATAACCAGAGCAGCAATAAGATGGACACCTGAAGGCAAGCAAAAATGAGGCCACCTGAAAAGAGCATGGCAAAGAGCTGTGGAAGCTGAGCTGAAAAACCTGGAGTACAACTGGGAAACCATTGAAAGACTTGCCAGAAACAGGAGGGGAGGTGTTTCATCGCTTCTCTAAATGCCAGAGGTGTAATGAGAACATGATGATGATGATGATGACGACTGCATTATAAAAGATTCTAGTAACCTTTTCTTTCACAGAAGCTTACACCTCCATTGATTGCCTTTGATATTTGACCAGGGAAATGCTTTGGGGCTAAGAAACTGTCTTTGCTTTGCTCCATGAAATTCCATTCAGCTTTTGCAGATATATAAACTGTCAAAAAATCACTACTTCCTTTCTCTTACTTATGTTCTTCAGGAAATTTATGGCAGTCTGCCACACTAGTTACTGAACACATTAACATTTCAAAGTGTTAGACTCATACTGCAACTAAAGCAGCAGCTGCCACTGTATAGGAAATGCCTATGAACTACCAGGTGGCTGCTGAAGGAAGGGAGGAAAGGAGAGAGAGCTGAGCTGAGTTTCATTCCTGGATGTACACAGACAGAAAGAGAGAGCCCAACCAAGCCTCTAAGCTCTTTGGGACAGTGACTAGTTCTGTGTTTGTACAATGCTTAGAATAATGGGGCCTTGGCTTATGACTGGGGGACCTAGGGAAGCTACTCCAATAGATATAAAACTAATCTTTAATTACATGATCACATGCTGTTTTTCCACAAGACCCTTGCATTATTCAGTGCACAGGATGGATGCGCACGCAACCATAAGCCTGGCATTTCCCTACTTTCAAATGCTTGATGTTGTCACCGAAATAATAATATTTTTCTGTCTTTTCTGTATGTCATTTAACATTAATATTGCAGTAGTGCCTAAAGGCCATCAAAGTCAGGGATCCATTCTTGTAAGCTTTCACAAATATACACAAGATAACAACCTTTGCCCCAGAAAGCTCTTAGATTAAAGAAACAGACAAAGCAGCTGAGCCAAGCTAGTGGCTAGAATTGAGGAAAGAAGTTGAAAAAAAACAACAAAAAACACAGGATGTGCACATTTTTTAGCTGTCAGGAGCACTGATCATAACTCATCACCAGCCAAGCTGCTACCAAATTGCAATTTACCTTTCAGAATAGGTGAGTTTTGAGGGAGGATTCCTGTTTAGCTATCTTTCCCCACTCCTCTGCCTCTTGGAGAAAGACAGCCAATCTGAACTGATCCACATGCTGAGGGGTCTTCAGCACATGGAGCAGGCAGAGATCCCACCCTAATCCTGCCCTCCCTTTTTCCCATACATGGCAGAAGTGATCCACATGCATTCAGCCCTGCTGCTCCACATCTGGCTTTGGAGCTTCTTCTCTCCAGCTTCCAGTGCTGCCCTCTATACATACAGTGGTGGAGAGACTTGACCGTGGTCACACAGGGGTTTATCATCAGATCTAGGAATCCAAGTTTCCTGAATCCCATGCCAGTGTCTTATGCACTGGACCCCATCTGTTATATGCAACACACGTACATAAAAATCAAAGTGAGTAAAATAATACTCTAATACAGAATTAACAGAAAAAAATCTCCTCAATTTTAAGATAAAGGTGATAGGTACAATCAATAAAGTGCTACAATTAAAAATGCCTTATTTATTGCTGCTTCACAGCTCCCTGGTGCATATAGATTGCTGCATCTGTCCTTCTACAAAGATAGGACATATGGCTGTGTAATTTCAATTTAATATCTAACATTGGATCTTAATTCTTCTTACTCTGGAAACCGACTAAATGGGAACTTTTACAACTAAACAAACTTGAAAATAGAGAAGAATGTACCTAACCAGTAACTGTCTTGTTTCCTTCAGCCTGGGTGAATAGCTGAGATGGGGATCCAAATGCACCACATTATCATCTGAATTGCAGATGAGCTTGGCTGAGTCTGTGCTTAGGAGACAGCATGTGACATAGTGATATTTGCATCCGAATGCAACACCATCATTGCAACTCCAAACCAGAAAAGTCCTATATTCCACTATTTCATTTCCTGCATACAGGAAGGAGTTTGGGCTTAGGTTTCAAAAAATGAATAGAGAAAGTGGGAAGAAAGGTGGGCTACAGTGTTGCCAACTCTCATGATTTTGTCATGAGCCTCATGATAATGGTTTTCCTTAAAGCCTCAGCTCCTGAAGTCAAGTGGATGTGTGATGATTTCAGCATTCATTCTTAAAAAAAAAAAAAGTTTCTAGCCCTCATGGCTGTGGAGAAAGCTTCAAAATTTGACCCCAATGCACCCTAAAGGTTCAAAAAGCAGAAAGCAAGTAGAAATTTTTATTATTTTACTGGTGAGCCTGACTCACGATTTTTGAACATATGGGGTTGGCAGTACTGCTACAGCTAGAGCAGAAGATCATGTTTTGTGGCCCTTGAACAGAATTTGAAACTTTTACTCTTTGAATGTGCAGTGATTTTTTTCAAAATTGTTTAAACAGAGGTTTTTGAGAAAGCTCAACTCCCAATTTAGCATTGAAACAGAGGCCAGATGAGATCACTCATCCTGTGCCCTTATGGATGCTCCACTGTAGGTGTGGCAGCACCCCCTGCACCTGGGATCAGAGATCTTCATCAGCAGTGCCCGTCAGACTGCACATGCGCTCCTCCCGGCTCATGCCATGAGCTGGACTGTATATATAGCTCTGTGCGGTCCAACTGCCCCCCAGTTTCTTCTCTGCCGCAAAGCTTATCTTTCAACTCCAAAGTATAGGGGAGGAGGGCAGGTAGTGGAACACTCACAGGGACACACATCTCGAAGAACCTCAGTTACTGCGCAAGGTGAGTATCCTTCTCTTTGAGTGATGTCCTTATCAGACCTCCACTGTAGCTGACTGTAGAGCAGTTCCCCTAGTTGGAAGGCTGAGGCTTTGGAGCAGCATTTATTGTGGATGACAGAATAGTGTGTCCTAGTAAAGTATCTGATGTAGCATCCTGAGTAATGCTGTAGTGATGGTTAAAAGTGTCCACTGGTGCCCATGTGGTGGCTTTGCAAATGTCAGCAATTGGGACATTGTTGAGAAAGACAACCGAGGTGGAAAGTGCGTGGGTGGAATGTGCTCTAGTTCAAGAAGGAGGTTGTCGATTGAGTAGTTGGTAGGACAGATGTATACACTGAGAGATCCACTTGGAAAGGCATTGCTTAGAAATGGCTGCTTCTTTTGGTCTTTCAGCCACTAAAAGGAATACGTGTGGTGATTTTTTGGAAAGGTTTAATTCTGTCCAGGTAGAAAGCTAATGCTTGTCTGATGTCCAGGGTGTGCAATGTTGCCTCCTGTTGGTTGGTGTGTGGCTTTGGAAAGAAGCAGGGAAGGTTGGATAGGTTGATTTAGATGGAAAGAAGATGTTACGTTGGGTAAAAATTTGAGATGTGGACATAGCGTAATCTTGTCTTCATGAAAAATTGTGTACGGGGGCGGGTATGCTATAAGTGCTCCAGTTTCATCAACCCACCAGGCAGAGGTGATAGCGAAAAGAAATGCTGTTTTCATAGATAAATGAAGATAGGAGCGTGTTGCCATTGATTCAAATGAAGGCCTAGTAAGAGAGCAAAGGATGAAGCCAGGATCCCAAGCCGGTGTCGGATCCCCTATGCGAAGGTAAAGATTTAGGAGGAAATTCAGGAATAATTTTGTGAGGGGGTGGGTGGAGTGGCCATCTGTCTCGTAGTGAAAGATTGTGATGGCTGCCGAATACACACAAATGGAGCTCATGGATAACCCCAATTGTTTAAGGTGTAAAATATAGTCCAGAATAAGTGATAATGGAGCACTTATTGCCTCAACATGATTGGAGGCACACCAGGATTGGAATTTAGTCCATTTGTGGAGGTAAGTGCGTCTAGTCATATCATGCCTGCTATTCAAGAGTACTTGTTTACCTTCTCTCGAACAGGTTATTTCTGAATTCTGAATTCCGGCACCATGGAGGAGCCATGATTTCAGTTGGAGTAACTGACGTTCATTGGCATGGACAGGAGTTTGGGAAGGCTCTGTCTGTGACTGTACATAGCCATGCCTGGAGACATCATGCATACTTTACCACAAATGTGGCCACTGCTATATGGCTAGCCATGTCCTGGCTGAGATCTGGGGGCAGGTTCTCAGCGTGGATACAGGATCGACTACAGTTGGAAATCAATGAACTGAGAGGAAGTCTCTGATTTGTATGGCATCCAATTTTGCTCTCATAATCTTCAGGTGTTGCACCAGTGTTAGTATAGATTTCTCCAAGTTTATGCAAAGGCTGAGACTTGAGAAAAATTCCACTGTCATTCGGACAGCATAGGTTTTAGAGGAGGCCTTGAAGAGACAGTGTTCTAAGGATGGAAAGATGACAACACCCCCTTTGCATAGGTAGGTAGCCACTACCTCAAGGACTTTGGAGAACACATGAGGGGCTGTCGAGAGTCCACAAGATTGTACCTTGTACTGATAGAGATCGGTCCCCATGATGAACCAAAGTAACCATCTGTGGGCAGGGTATATTGTGATATGAAAATACATGTCTTGGAGTTTGAGGGCTGAGAATCAATCCCCTTGTTCCACTGCTGGGATAATGGTGGAGAGACTAACAATCTTGATGTGTTGCAATTTGACTAACTTATTTAGGTTTCAAAGGTCTAGGATGAGTCTGCATCTGCCTTTTTTTTTTTTTACCAGAAAATAATGGGAGTGAAAACCCTTCTCTGTGTGCTGGGATGGGACCAGCTACATGGCTCCCAGTTTCAGAAAGTGATTTATTTCTTCTTGTAGAATGGGTTCATGAGAAGGGTCACTGAAGAGGGAAGGGGAGGGAGGGTGCATGGGATGCAGTATCCTTCCTTGATCAGAGAATCATAGAGTATCAGGGCTGGAAGGAACCTCAGGAGGTCATGTAGTCCAACCCCCTGCTCAAAGCAGGACCAATTCCAAACTAAATCATACCAGCCAGGGCTTTGTCAAGCTTCACTTTAAAAACCTATAAGGAAGGAGATTCCACCATCTCCCTAGGTAAACTATTCCACTGCTTAACCTGGTGAAAAAATATTTCCTAATATTCAACCTAAACTTCCCCCATTGCAACTTGAGACAATTACTTCTTGTTCTGTCACCTGGTAACAGTGAGAACAGTCTAGATTAATCCTCTTTGGAATCTCCTTTCATTCTTCTCTTCTGCAGACTAAACAATCCCAGTTCCCTCAGCCTCTCCTCATAAGTCATGTGTTCTAGCCTCCTAATAATCATTTTTGTTGCTCTCCTCTGGACTCTTTCCAATTTTTCTACATCCTTCTTGCAGTGTGGGGCCCAAAACTGGACACAGTACTCCAGATGAGGCCTCACCAATGTTGAATAGAGGGGAATGATCACGTCCCTCGATCTGTTGGCAATGCCCCTACTTATACAGCCCAAAATGCTGTTAGTCTTCTTGGCAACAAGGGAGCACTGTCGACTCATATCCAGCTTCTCGTCTACTATAACCCCTAGGTCCTTTTCTGCAGAACTGCTGCCTAGCCATTCGGTCCCTAGTCTGTAACAGTGAATGGGATTCTTCCATCCTAAGTGCAGGATGCTGCACTTGTCCTTGTTGAGCCTCATCAGATTTCTTTTGACTCAATCCTCTGATTTGTCTATGTCCCTCTAGATCCTATCCTACCCTCCAGTATATTTACCACTCCTCCCAGTTTAGTGTCATCTGCAAACTTGCAGAGAGTGCAGTCCACGCCATCCTCCAGATCATTAATGCAGATATTGAACAAAACTGGCCCCAGGACCAACCTTTGGGGCACTTCGCGTTATACCGGCTGCCAACTAGATATGGAGCCATTGATCACTACCCTTTGAGCCCGACAATCTAGCCAGCTTTCTGTCCACCTTATAGTTCATTCATCCAGCCCATACTTCTTTAACTTGCCAGAAAGAATACTGTGGGAGACAGTATCAAAAGCTTTGCTAAAGTAAAGGAATAACACATCCAGTGCCAGTTATCTCCTCATAAAAGGCGATTAGGTTAGTCAGACTTGATTTGCCTTTGGTGAATCCATGCTGACTCTTCCTGATCACTTTCCTCTCCTCTAAGTGCTTCAGAACTGATGATCTCTAGAAACCCCTTGTTCGAGGTAATTAGCTGCCATGATGGAAAGAAAGGGGACGGATGGTCACCAAACAGATGGAAAGTCAGAGATAGTAGTTGTGAAAGGAGCAGAGTAAGGCTTCTTCACACCTTCAAAGTTGTTGTTTGGCCAAATGTGTGTGAGAAGTAGCCCCTTGAAGAGTTGTATGTCTGCGCTTGGTGCGAGGTTTCTGTCAACGGCACTGAGTATTGCAATGTTGCTGAGGAGTGTATTTGCAGTGATTGGGATTGTGGGGAAAGTTGGTATTTTCCTGAGAATGTTTTCAGCGCTGATGTGAAAATGCAGAGAGATCGGATTGTTGCTCAAAAGTCCTTAAGGGAGCATAGGGACTCATCCGTATGTTCTGCAAATAATTTTGGGCCCTCAAAGGGTAGGTCCTGGATGGTGGTTTTTACCTCCTTAGGAAGGCTGGAGAAGTACAGACATGACACCTATTTCATGACTGGCAGCTGCAATGAAACAGGCAGTAGTATCTGTGGAGTCCAGAGAGGCTTGTAAAACTGTATGGGCCAAGAGGTGTCCTTCAGATATGAGTGCCTGGAGTTGGATTTTTTATCATCAGGAAGATCTTGGCAGAGTTCCTGTATTTTAGAATATTTGAGATATTGTACTTGGCTATGAGAGCCTTGTAATTGGATATTCGGAATTGGAATATAGTGGATGAATAAACCTTGTGCCTATATAGATCCAATTGCTTCCAGTCTCTGTCATGAAAGATGGATCGAGGCTGGTATTGGCATCCCTTTCCATGTATGGCATTGACAACTAAGGAATTTGGGGTGGGTATGAGATAAAAGAAGTTCCATGTCCTTTGTGAAACATAATATTTTTTGGTCTGCCTGTTTTCAGGTCAGTGAGATGGATGTCGGGGTCTTCCAGATCACCTTGGCAGGATTAAGAAGGGCCTCATTAACAGAGAGGGCTGTACTGGAAGAAAAGAGTGTGTTCAGGATGCTGTGCAGTTTATGTTATTGATCTATCACTTCTCCCAAAGGAACCTGGAGGGAGTTTGCATTTCTGTGAAACAACTCCTGAAAGTGTTTGAAGCCATTGGCTGCGGTCAGTGGTGGAGTCACAATAGCCTTACCGGGGAAAAAGAGGAGAAATGCAGTGGTGGTGGAACTTCCTCCTCCTCTTCTTCCTGCTCATCTGCTAAGGGGAGAGGCTCATTCTCTGGTGGTTGAGACACTGATGGAGATGGTGAACGTGTAGGCCTCTAACTTTGCTCTATGGGAGGCTTCCCAAACTGTGCCGTGTATATGGCCCAAGAATCCCAATATGGCCAATGTGGAGGGAGTAGCACATGAGGTGGCATCCATGGTGGTCCATACCAGGGCCCTAGTCTGGTTGTGGATTGTAGATAGTTAGGACATATAGAAGACACCTTTTGTGCCTGTCCCAAGTATGAGGGTGGGACAGAGTACTCCTCCTCCTCTGCATTGCTGGGGAAGGGTAGTGCTGTCCTTGGAGGAGAAAGGGAAGAATGGTATAATTCCAGAGAGAAGGATGAAAGTGGAGGGAGGTTGTGTCTGAGTAGTGGTGACTCAGGAATATCAGATACAAGTAGGTCCTTGGGGTATTTTAACTTGTGGGGAGGAGGGAGGAGCATCATCAGCATAGGCTCATGCATTGGTGCTGAGAAAAAGGTGCAGTCACTTGAGCAGTGTGACGGTGCTGCCCGTGGGAGCCAGCCTTAAAGTGCCCAGCCTCAGGCCTCTGTCCAGACACACCTGTCAAACATATGATGATGATTCCTGAAAATCTTATCTCATCATATAAAAGAAAAGGTTCTTCCAATCCCAAAGGATCAGCCACACACCCAGGTCCAGTTATAACTTAGATCTTATCCACAATACACGCTATAGCCAATTCTTATTAACTAAGCTAAAATTTATTAGAACAGAAAAGAGAGAGTGTGTTGGTTAAAAGATCAATATACATACAGACTTGAAGTCAATTCTTGAGGTTCAGATACATAGTAAAGGTGAGCTTGTAGTAGCCAAAAGTCCTTTTAGAAATAGTCCATAGGTTATAGTCCAATGTTCATATTCAGGGTGGCTCCAGTGAATGACCGGGGATCTCAGTTCTTATGGCTTAAGGTTTCCCCCTCTTGAAACCCAAAGCAGATCTGCGATGAAGCAGGATCGTGTCCCAGGCATTTCCAGCAGCCTTTCCGCCTGAGAAAACAATAGGCTTAACTCCTTCTCCCAAACATCCTGGCAATTAGCACAGAGTAATTTATCCTTTAAACAGTTCAGATACAGATTACCACAACCTTCAAAGAGGTACATAGACAATAATACTATTTCACTCCAGTGTCTTCCTAAATGTTAATGTTCCTTTTTTGATCTTTGAATTAAAGCTATAGCAATAGACAAGACTTGTTTGCTTACATCACAAGACCTGAGCAAACACCTCCCCTTCTACCTCTAACAATGCAGACTTGCATTTCAAAGCTCTATTCATTTACACATCTTGCTAACTAGTTCTTAAGGTTCACCCATGGGTCAGGTCAGTTGGTGAGGTGAGTTAATTAACTCTTTCTGGCCCTGTCACCTTTCAATGAGATATTATATTTTACTCATAACATCACAAGCAGACAGATGGAGTTGAAGACGCGCTAGTTGATGAGGGCTTGCTTATTGCTGAAATGGACATTTGGCACTGGTAGGCCTGTCGGTGCCATAGTACCTGAAGTTGGTCTGGTCAGGGTAATTGGCACCATTCTTGACGGTCTTGTGTCTCAGTTAGGGTCTTTAGACCTTTCCTTAGCTCCGCTACTAGAGGTACTCAGGTGGTCCCTGGAGCTATATCCCTCTCTGAGAATGTCGAGACAACTGATCTTGCAGGGGATGGCATTCTGGCGGAGGTGCCTCAGAGGGTGATGAGGAATTCTGTTTCTTCCCATCAGTGTGGGAAAGAGTCATTTCTGTTCTTTTGACAAATAAATCATTTTGAGTCAGGACTGCATTATAGAGGTTCCCCACTTCCCATATAAATGCTGGTAAAAGTTATCTAAAGGTCTGTTGAATCAGGTTAGTAATTATTTCTGTAAGCCTATCTGTTAAGGGATTCAGGGAAAGATGATTTAGTTGGGGATTGGTTCTGCTTTGAGCAGGGGGTTAGATTAGATGACCTCCTGAGGTCCCTTCCAACCCTTATATTCTATTATTCTATGATTTTATGAAAGTGAATTTTATGAAAGACTTGTTCACCCCCGTCCCACACACAGTCTGAATAAATTCATTCTTCAGAAGAAAAGAAGTCAAGAATTACTTTTTTGTATATTGTTTGAGATTATTAGCCCAAAATGCTCTACAATCATATTAAATAGGTGATTTTTAAAATGAAACAAACAAAAGCATGTTGATCAAATGTAAATTGTATTTACAGCAAGTCATGGGCAGAATGCATTAACAGCTGTCCTTACTGTCCCCCCTCAGGAAAAAAATGGGGTTTGAACACTATACACTGAGTTGACAAAACAGAAGCATCTGTTTGATAAACTGCCAGTGAGTGGTGACACAGAATGCATTCCTAAAAAAGGGAAGGGATTTTTTTAAATGACTGCGGTATACCAATCCAATGATTTCAATGGCAATATATAGCGGGGGAGGGAAGGAGTGGGGAAATGACAGTTTGAAGAACCTCTAATCCTATTCCCAGAAGATCATCTTTGATGTGTGGCTACTTACTATACCTTAATAGTAAACTGTGAAATAAAATTGGCTTTATGACAACACATTATTTGGTTGGGTGCTGTATATATACTCTAGGGCAGGTGTCAAATACTAAAACAACAGATATATCAGAGTTATAAAAACTGAATGTGATTGCACTCTTCCTCTCCCCACATTGCCCTGCTACTGATCTTCATCATGGTCTACAGAGATCCACCTTCTTAGAGAGGCAGCTGATGATTCAGTAATCAGTACCCCTGCTAGTTCCAACCCTGAGGCATTCCAGACTGCCAGCTGTGCCGGAATGCAATTCATTCTGTGCTGTGGTTCTGTGGTATTGACTATCGTCCACTAGGAAATTAAATTAATGTATTAGTCACATTTCAATTTTGACCGAAATTCATGTGCCATTCATTACTAAAAAATACTCGCCATGCACTTGTGGTATTTGTGAAATATCTTTTTACTGATAATACATTTGGAGTAATTCAGGAGAATGCTTTAGAGTTGCACTAGTTAAGATGGGCCAAATCCTTCAACAGGATGCAATTGAAATATGGCTGAATTTGGCATGATGTTTTTAAACCTACATGCCTGCAAAACAAAGAAAGTCTGGAATGCTACCAAGGTCCTCCATTAGGATTTAAAAGACTTATTTCATGCATCTTTCTATTTACCCCTGGTTGCCATAGAAATGTTTAGATAGATCACACAGTTATGCTGTGGGGGCAGGATTTCCGTTCTGAAGAATTCCATATCTGGGTCATGCTTAAATAATTAATTATTTCACTGAATAGGTTTAAAAAAGACAATACTTTAAAAGGTTAATGTGCTCAACCTTCCCTGAATTTCAGGGACCACAGAAACCTACATGCTTGCTGTAAGATGACAGCAGTAGCTCTGTCCAAGGAGGCAAAGACACTGACAAGTGTTTTTAAACATTTAAACTTTTTCTGCTCTTTAAAGTATATATGTATTAATTTACACATGTGATCTAGTAAGAGAAGCAGTTAACATCAGGAAAACTGCCTCATGCAGAAAGTCTTTTTTAAGTGATGGAACATGGATATTGCCACACATATATATTACGTGACAATTATATTTGATAGGTATGTAGTATCTGACTGCTGCTAAATAGCATTAAGCCAAAGGGTTAGAGAGGCAAAATCCCCATGTGCAATATATTTTATCTACAGTACATGAAACCTACCACATAACTCAGTGATCAGAGGTGCAGAAAGTATTTGTCTTGCTTTGTAAAATAATTGCATTATCCAACTCTAAGTGGAGGGGCATCTGAAAAATTATCAACTTCATGTTATTTTTTCAAGCCTATCACTACTTTCTTAGTTAATTTTGCAGTTTTAACTAAGTATGTTCTTGAGTGCATTGAAGAATGCTGTATGGATGCCCTCATTCCCTGTGGGCTGACTGCCTGATAAATAACCTGATTCAGTACCAGCTGAAATATCATTAGCCTGACCAAAAAAAAAAAATTTAGGGATGACTGAACTGGTATGGATAAAACCAAAATCTACCTGAACCTGCTCAGAAACTGAGCAAATTTTCTTTAATGCTCAAAGGTCTTTGGTTATTGTCTAAAATGTTATCCCTGCACTATTCACTCCAGCATTTAGTTTTTATCTTTGACTGAAAAGTGAACAACTCTGACAGAATCTATTCTCTCATATTTCTGGCCAGGCTAGAACCAGGCAAAACTGTCATCTGGTCTCACAAGATTGTAGCCCAAGTTCAAGACTAAAGCAGTTTTCCCCTGTGCACATGGGCAGTAAACTATTTATCACTGGATTTTCTCCTTTAAGAATATGAATGCAATGTGGCAGACTTTCTTCCATGAAGTTATCTCCAGAGAGCATATCAGTGAGAGGTCTTCCTTAGAACTCAGAATAACCAAGTCAGTACGCAATATGTTGTGAATATATATTAACTATGGGTACAACTGGTCTAAATATTTTGTTGAATTTTTTTTAAATGAGAATGCTTTTCAACTAAAGTAAAGTTTTTTTTCTCAACATTTTTCAATAAAATTTCAAAACAAAAAATGTTTTCTTTGGATTTTTTTTGTGACATATATTTATTTTTTTCAAGTGGTTGTAGCTATGAGCCAGATGTTCATCCTAGCTTCTAGCAAGCCAAGCCCTGCCTATAGCAGTTCACAACTCCACCAACTCCTTTCTTCAATCCAATCAGACATTATTTCACTTTTTAGCCACACCTTGCCAGACAGTTGCTAACTGGCGTTATGAGGTCAGCCATATATCTTGTACACTCCTTGAAGTTTGCTCATTTCATTTTTATATGATTTTTATAAGTTTTTCCTCAAATAAAAGGTTTTTGTGGCTTCATATTCCCAAAGACTCCTTAGTGCTTGGGGGACAGGAGGGGAGAAACAACTATAAAAGTTACTGGAGGGTTTAACATTTTAAGAATATAAAACCTGGTACTAGCTAAGGTTTTAGGCAGAGACTTAGAATCATAGACGGATAGAAGATTAGAGTTGGAAGAGACCTCAGGAGGTCATCTAGTCCAAACCCCCGCTCAAGGGAGGACCAACTGCAACTAAATCATCCCAGCCAGGGCTTTGTCAAGCCAGGCCTTAAAAACTGTTAAGGATGCCACCTCCCTAGGTAACCCATTCCAGTGTTTCACCACCCTCCTAGTGAAATAGTGTTTCTTAATATCCAACCTTGACCTCCCCCACTGCAAACCTGAGACCATTGCTCCTTATTCTGTCATCTGCCACCACTGAGAACAGCCTAGCTCCATCCTCTTTGGAATCCTCCTTCAGGTAGTTGAAGGCTGCTATAAATACCCCCTCACTCTTCTCTTTTGCGGACTAAATAAGCCCAGTTCCCTCAGCTTCTCCTCATAAATCATGTGCCCCAGCCCCCTAATAATATTTGTTGCCCTCTGCTGGACTTTCTCTAACATGTCCACATCCCTTCTGTAGTGGGGAGCCCCAAACTGGATTCAATACTCCAGATGTGGCCTCACCAGTGCCAAATAGAGGGGAATAATCACTTCACTTAATCTGCTGGCAATACTCCAATGCGATTTGAGCCAATTATTTTATTTATTTCTAAAAGGACTCAAAAGCAGCACTGAATTTAGCCCTTAATATCTTGAATTAGATAGGGAAAGCCACTGGCTTGAAAAAAACTTAGTTTTTTCCACCACCTTATGAGTTCTATCTTATTTCCTCTCCCTCATCCCCAAACCTCATTTGTCCTGGTAGTCTCCTTCATGCATTTTTTCCTGAGGAATGTTTGAAATTCCTCACAAATTGAAAAGAATTATCTGAAACAATTTTCGTAACTTGTCGAGCAAACATATTCTGCAATGCCTTGGGAGTCTGTGTTTTAACACACACTATTTGTTTATTTATTCTGTAAACTCAGCATAAAGTCTTTACCAGGGCTTAGTAGCCCTCTTCCATCAGTAACATGGAACATTTTCTGGCATGTTTTGTTTGGTGGCTACTACATAATTGACACTGGCTACTTTCTTTCCAATGTCCTTATCTAATTGTCCTCCTTTGATCATCAGATGCAGAAAACAGAAGTTAAATGGCACCACTTATTTCTATAATTTTTCTAGGTCTTTTATAGTCAGATGTGCTAATGCCATTTCTGCCATTATTGTGCTATGGACTATGCCTATAGGTCAGCCTCTCCTCTTTTCCCTGGGGTCACCAAAATTACTTATTTAGGTAGCCTATTACTGGACAGTCCAAAAAGATGTCCCCAAAATACCCATCTTTTCTTGTGCAGGTAGCTATGTCCACTGTAGGACCTCTTTATTACTTATTCTATCTGTCCATTTACTTTTAAATATTCAAAAACTGATCATTTGCATTAGATGGACTTATTTTTCCAGGACTCTGCTCCATATAAATATAGACACCAAAATAACGTCTAGCCAAACATTTCATTTTACTGTGCCTTAGTGATGTTCAGCTTTTTGGAACAACTAACAATATGCCCAATGAGAACCAGTCATTCTCTACTGACATGTCCATTTTTAGAAAGAAATAAGGAAGATGTCTCATCGGCTATGTGATAAGCCATATGGAAAGTGTTTATTTTACAGTACTATATCAGCCTGCAATAGGAAACTCTTCTAGGAAAGATTCTGTACAAAAATGTTACTTTATTTCAGAGACAATAGGTGTCATGCATCAATATTAGCATGTTCCTCTGAATGCTTGTACATGATATACTTCAATGGTTCCATACTGGGACCCTCTGCAGCCCCCTAATCTACGTGAAGTCTCTCATTTACCATTGTGGGAAGGGCAGGCTGGCCATAACCCTCCTCCCCCATTGAGAAAGTCTGTTTTACTGATGTAAATATAAGATTAAGGCCCACCTCTGCATCCCACTTGCTTGCAGAGGTGGGATTGTGCCCTTTGGATACAGCATCTGTATTGTGGACTTGTAATTGATCAAGGTGATTTTTGTCAAGGTACTCATGAATTTTAACCAACTTACAAGTAATGCCTATGGCTCTTTTTCTATCACAGAAATTCTGCTAAGTCTTTGGTACTGTTCTGGAGACAAATGCCACAGGTATTCAATTCCCATCTTCACATACATATGAAATATCTGCTTCTGCAGATAGTCTCCTAGGAATTTAAGAGTCAAGTCCTAACAATTGCTCAGCGTATGCACCAATGGTTGGAAAGTTCTGTACAGTGGGTCCACAGTCTTTGCTGATTTTTCAGCCCACTCCCCTTCTCATCAGCCTGTGTCTATAAAAGCCTTGTCATATTTAATGGTATGGTGTTCCCTTTCTGTGTATGGTTTTTAAACAAAACAGAGAAAGGGAGTTAGAGAAGGAGCAGTTATAATACTAGAAGCCTTTCTTTTGGTAAAAAGATTGTGTTTAAAATGTGTCTATTGTCATTCTGAAATTACAAAGCACTTTACATAAATATACTTTTCAGGTCACAAGTCATTAAAGGGTTGGTTTGTCTTTCATCAGTTTTGATGGGTGTGTTTTTGACTTCAATAGGATCAGTACTTGGATGTAAGAGCACATGTGTTGAGGCTGGGTAACCACAGTTCAATATATATTCTAAAATAAGATAGCATGACTGTACTGTCCTCCTTTGCTTGCCTATCAAGATTGGAATTCAGAGTTCTGCATTTCCCTTCATGTTATCAAAACAATGAAAGGACTACAGCTTCCTGCTGGTTTTCAGTGTTATCAGTGTCAACAACTGTTCATTCATGAGCTACACAGAAGCCTGAACTTGGGTCTTAGCTGAAAGGTGAACTGAAAAGCTTTTTATCTGCCATCCTGTAAGCCACCTTATAGACTTTACTAACAACAAGAAGAACCAGGAGTGCAACCCACTACCACTGAGGTTTTCAGATTAAGAAACAGCAGATACAGCTGAAAAAAACATGATGGCCGGGGAGAATTTTCCCCTACCCCAAATATTAGTTGCTGGTGGATCCTGAATCCTGCCATATCAGTGTTAAGGTATGTCTACACTACAAAATTAAATTGATTTTATAGAAGTCAATTTTTAGAAATCGATTTTCTACAGTCGATTGTGTATGTCCTCACTAAGCGCATTAAATTGGCAGAGTCCGTCCTCACTACCATGGCTAGCATCAATTTACAGAACGATGCACAGTGGGTAGCTATCCCACAGTTCCCGCAGTCTCCGCCGCCGATTGGAATTCTCGATTAAGCTCCCAATGCCTGATGGGCCAAAAACATTGTCACAGGTGGTTTTGGGTACATGCCATCAGTCACCCCTCTCTCCGTGAAAGCAAGAGCTGTCAATTGTTTTGCGCCTTTTTTCCTGGGTTACCCATGCAGACACCATACCATGGCAAGCATGGAGTCCACTCAACTTACCGTCATGCACTTTAAAAGCTCACTTGTGCTGTTTGCTGACTAGATCAGATGTCAGTGCAACCAACATTCCCATTGTTATTGCTGCTTGCTGTGCGCTCCATAATATCTGTGAGAGCAAGAGGAGATGTTTATGGTGGAGTGGGAGGTTGAGGCAAATCGCCTGGCATCCAATTTTGAGCAGCCAGACACCAGGGTGACTAGAAGAGCACAGCAAGGTGCGCTGCACATCAGAGATACTTTGAAAACCAGTTTCATGACTGGCCAGGCTACAGTGTGACAATTGTGTTTGTTTCTCCTTGATGCAAACCCGCCCCCTTTGGTGATTTTAATTCCCTGTAAGCCAACCATCCTCCCCCTTCGAAATAAAGTAACTATTGTTTTGAAACCATGCATTCTTTCTTTATTAATTTTAAAAAAATGAGATAATGGACAAGGTAGCACGGATGAGGTGGGGAAGGAGGGAAGGACAACGCCACATTGCTTATTGTAGCCATACTAAAAATCAAACTGTTTGAATGATAGCCTTCTGTTGTTCGAGCCATCCTCTGGAGTCGAGTAGCTGGGTGCCTGGAGCCTCCCCCCCGCGTTCTTGGGCATCTGGGTGAGGAGGCTATAGAACATGGGGAGGAGGGTAGGCAGTTATACAGTGGATGTAGCGGGGATCTGTGCTCTTGCTGGCTTTCCTCAGCATAGCGTCCTGCCTCTGCTCTTCACGCTCAGTTAATTCTTTCCTGGCCTCTGTCACTGAATGCTTCCATGCATTAAGCTGTGCCCTATCAGTGTGGTAGGATGGCATGAGCTCGGAAAACATGTCATCGCGAGTGCATTTTTTTCACCTTCTAATCTGCGATAACCTCAGGGTCAGAGATGATAGGGAGAGCGTAGAAACATTCTGTAATTCTGGGGGGACTACACGGTCACCAGTGCTGCTGAGTTCACCACGCTGACCAAGCAGGAAATTAAATTGAAAAGTTCCCTGAGCTTTTCCTGTGTACCTGGCTAGTGCATCGGGGTTCAAAGTGCTGTCCAGAACGGTCACATTGGAGCACTCTGGGATAGCTCCCGGACACCAGTACCATTGATTTGCATCTGCACTACCCCAAATTTGACCCAGCAAGGTCAATTTTAGCACTAATCCCCTCATCTTGGGAGGAGTACAGAAGTTGATTTTAAGAGCCCTTTAAGTTGATGGAACGGGATTGGGTGTGTGGATGCATTCATTTTAAAATCAACCTAATGCAGTTAAATTCAACCTAACCCCATAGTGTACACCAGGCCTTAGTGTATAAGAATAAGTCAGTATACACACTCAGTAATTGAATGTCAAGAAAAATGAAAATATATTGTTTTATTGCTACTGTTCATTGATTTATTGTCATTGGGCATGAGGTCCAACAAATCATTTTGCTGACACCATCAGCTGCCTTAACTAGGTTGTCAGTTCATGGCATTAAAGGTAATAGATGGTGATTATTTTACTCTAATGGGTTTAATTTGAATGACTTAGCAGTCCTGCCATATTATAGCAAACTCATCATTCATCAAGGCAGCATTTGTTTACCAGCATCATCTATAATTCATTTGATTGTTGACAATCATCAGCAAATACCTCTCCACCTAAGTTTTATCAGAGATGAAAATCTGCACAGCTGCAGCATATTAACTAATCCTTTCTGTACTACTAGGGCAAAAATGTTACTCTGCTGCTACACCCAAGTATGAGGAAGTGTCATACACTACATTTACACTATTTCTTTGCTCTGTTCTCCATACTAGTATTAACAAAAACCTAAAATATATAATTGCTCATTTTATTATACATGCCTGCCCTCTGGAATGATTAATATTTGATGCTTTTCATGGAAGAATTTTGCCATGACTTAGAAGAGTAAGAAAGAAGAGACCAACTGTCCACTATCGAGTAAAAACAATAAGCAAAATATGCTCATTTTCTAAAATGCATATAAACCTGGTTTTTTTTTTTTAAAAAAGACATGCCTGATTAATTGAGGCAGTCTCAAAGGCTTACAAAAATATCCAATATATTCTGTACATACACACGTGCGCACACACACACACACATAAGTGTAACTATTACTGTATTCCAATGATATATGAGACAAGCCCCTAAATCAATTTTCTTGTGTTATGCTCTTCGAGTTTAAGGAATGAGAACAAAAATTGTTAAAGTTTTTTTCTGAGATATGTACAGCAGATCTCAGTATTTACATTTTCTCCTCTACTGATGTAGGGGGCACTGAAATTACTATTGCTGTAGTGATAGGAGAGGATCAAAGTTCTACCTTTCAGATCTGAGAGAAGAATTTGGCTCTTTAAACTGCAAGTGACGGCTATTTTAGCTAGTTTACCTCAGGAGGAGGCTGTTTCAAAGTTTTAAGAGTTTCATTTGTAAAAATTGTATATAAAGGTGAAAGGCTTGAAAGAAAGGATTTTAAAAGAAAGTAAGTTAAAAACCAACATTTAATCAAAATGAAAGCTTATTCTAAACTCAACATTTTGGTCTACAAAATTTAGACTCAAAGCTCAGAAGAAATTAGTACATATGGCAAATATGTGGATCCAGTTCTGAAGGTGCAAGGAGGAAAGACTACGGTATATAAGAAAGAGAAATATTCTTCAGATAGAACAGTTCAAGGTCAACTAATCATAACTGGTATTCTAGTCACATACACAAGCACACAGTAGTGTGTGTATAAAAATGGCATAAAAAACATAATACTAAAATTGTTCTGTTTGATTAAAAAGACGAAGTAACAGCAGGTACATAAAAAATTACTGTCACATTGTCCTCAAGGACAGAACAAGAAATAATAAGCAGCCAGGAGCAATTTGGTTAAACACAAGGAAAAACTTAGCCATAAAAAGAACAAAGTACCAAGTGACACAGCTACTGTCAGTATTCTAGATCTGAAAGCCATGAATTAGGTATGGTTTAGGAATAAAGAAATTCCATTTACGGCAAGTAGTGAGGCAATGGGATACCCCACAGCCCCGCTGAGGGACAAACCTTCCCCCAACCCCGCTGTGGGCGGAGCCGCTGGGTCCTGTGCCCGCCCCTCAGAGGTCACGGCTCAGACCCGGAAGTATAAAAGCTGACCTGCAGAGCTCAGTAGGAGCCCAGCCACTGCCGGGACCAGATGTCTGTGGCCGCTGCCAGCCGGAGCTCACACCCGGCCAGCTGAGCCTGCCCCGCGCTCGCTACCCCGAGGACGACTGGCCAAGCCTGCCTCGTGCCAGCTACCCCAAGGAGGACTGGCAGAGCAGGCCCCGCGCCAGCTACCCTGAGGAAGGGCCGAGCCTGTCTCTTGCCCGCTACCCCGAGGAAGAGCCTAGCCTGCCTCTTGCCAGCTACCCTGAGGAGCCGCTGAGCGCACCCTCGAACATTTACCCAGAGGAGCCGATGGTGTTTGAGACTGCTGGTGACGCTACGCTGACTCAGGTACCCAATGAGGGGGAGAGTGGAAGTAGCCCGTGGGCAGCCGATCACAGTCTGGCTGTAGTACTGCCCGAGCCAATGTCAGTGTGTTGCGCCCAGGATCCCCACTGACAGCAGCGAGTTTCTGCTGCTGCTAGGGCCCCAGGCTCAGATGCAGTGGAGTAGGAGAGCCTGCATCCCCCCTGCCACAGGGGTGGAAGACTCCTCCTTTCCCTGGGAGGCCAAAACCTACTATTGCTGCTCAGCCCTGCTTGAGGGCCGGAGCATACTGACTCAGTGTTTGTTGCCCCGCCCTGACCTAGGGCTGGGTTTAAGACTATTGGTAGCGAGGCTGTGGGATATCCCACAGCCCCGCTGAGGGACAAACCGTGGCCGAGCCACACTACACTGCAATATAAGAATATGTTAAATAATCCCTTAGAGACTCCTTTCTACCCTAATATTCTATCATATATGCAAATTAACTAAAAAAAATTAAGAGAACAAGAGCAAACTAAAAAATGCAACATTCAAATAATGTGTCAGGCCTAGGAAACTGAACAAGATGTAAGCTTATTTTAAAAATAAGGAGACATCAGAAACAAGACTCACCATCCGGGAACACCCTCTCCCAGCAAGACCCAGCATTGCAGCACTCTCCCTCAATGGTGCATGGGATTCCTCCTTTCTAAGTGTAGGACTCTGCACTTGTCCTTGTTGAACCTTATCAGATTTCTTTTGGCCCAATTCTCCAATTTGTCTAGGTCACTCTGGACCCTATCCCTACCTTCCAGCATATCTACCTCTCCCCCCCATTTTAGTGTCATCTGGAAACTTGCTGAGGGTGCAATTAATCCCATCATCCAGATCATTAATAAAGATGTTGAACAGAATTGGCCCCAGGACCGACCCCTGGGGCACTCTGCTTGATACTGACTGCCAACTAGACATTGAGACGTTGATCACTACCCATTGAGCCTGACAATCTAGCCAGCTTTTTAATCCACCTTATACTCCATTCATCCAATCCATACTTCTTTAACTTGCAGGCAAGAATACTGTGGGAGACTGTATCAAAAGTTTTGCTGAAGTCAAGATATATCACATCCACCACTTTCCCCATATCCACAGAGCCAGTTATCTCATCACAGAAGGCAATCAGGTTGGTCAGGCCTGACTTGCCCTGTGTGAATCCATGTTGATTGTTCCCAATCACCTTCCTTTCCTCCAAGTGCTTCAAAATGGATTCCTTTGAGTACCTGCTCCATGATTTTTCTGGGTACTGAAGTGAGGCTGAAATCTGTTGCTCCCTGGGTTCTCTTTCTTCCCTTTTTAAAAGATGGGCACTATATTTGCCTTTTTCTAATTGTCTGGGACCTCCCCTGATCACCACAAATTTTCAAAGATAACGGCCAATTGTTCTGCAATCACATCAGCCAACTCCTTCAGTACCCTTAGATGCATTAGATCTGTAAGCTTCCTTTTTGAGATTAAGCTCACTGAAGATTTCACTGTTAAACCAAGCTGGTCACCTGCCATATTTGCTATTCTTTCTGCACTTCTGGATGGTTTGTTCCCATACCCTCATTGAGGCTTCTTTAAAACAGAGCCAGCTCTCCTGGACTCCTTGCCCCCTCATATTAGCTTCCCAGGGGATCCTGCCCATAAGTTCCCTAAGGGAGTCAAAGTCTGCTTTTCTGCAGTCCATGTTCCATATTTTGCTACTCTCCTTTCTTCCTTTTGCACTGATGCCTAGGTTGCCACCCACTTCTTTCCCTACCAATTCTTCCCTGTTTGTAAGCAGCAGGTTAAAAACAGCACGGCCCCTAGTCAGTTCTTCCAGCACTTGTACCAGGAAGTTGTCCCCAGTACTCTCCAAAAAATTCCTGGATTGTCTGTGCATGGCTGTATTGCTCTCCCAGCAGATGTCAGGGTGATCGAAGTCCCCCTTTAGAAACAGGGCCTGTGATCTGGAAAATTCAGTTAGTTGTCAAAAGAAAGCCTCATCTACCTCATCCTTCTGATCTGGTAGTCTATAGCGCACACCACTTTTGTGTATTTGGTTGTCATGGTAATAGAATCTTGTGTTGCTATGGCAACTGAGTCAGATTATTAGGGAATAGCCCAGCCTGTTTGGCTGGCTGTTGGTTAGTTCTGTCTGTAGCAATAAATAGCTGCTCCAAGGCAACATGGTGACGAGGGCGGGATTTCTGCGCTGCCCCAGCAACAGAAGGAAGTAGACAAACGAACTTTGTTTACTGCTGGAAGGGTGTGAGAACTGGCTTGTTTCCACTGACTGTGAAACTGAAACTAAAACCATGGTGTCATATAGCATAAATCCCAATCCTGAACCTTAGCGTCCAAAATCTGGGCACCTGCATGAAACCCCCAAGCTTAATTACCAGCTTAGATCTGATAGCGCTGCCACCAGCCAGAAATTCCAGTGTCTGGCTCACTCTGGTCTCCCCAAAACCTTCCCTGGGGGACCCCAAGACTCAGATGCCCTGAGTCTCACAACAAAGGGAAATAACCCACTTCCCTTCTCCCTCTTTACCTTCCTCCCAATCTTCCTCCCTGGATACTCTAGGAGATTATTCTGCTTCAATTCCTTGAAACACAAAACACAAGAGAGTCAGGTTTCTCTCACCCTCCTCAGTGCTCTCTGCAAATGCAAGCTTTGTAACCTCTAACACAAAGAGATTTTCCCTCCTCTTCGTTCGCTTAGCCTTAACCAGAGGGCAAAAAAAATCAAACAGATCTAAAAGAAATCTTACATAAAAAAAGCAAAAGACTATAAAATGGTCTCTGTATCAATGGACGAATATGCAGGTCATTGCTGAAAGAAAAAAAATGAATAACACCTATATTCAAAAGAAAACAAATTAAACATTCAGCGAAATGACAACATGTAAATACAAAACTAATATAAGCCTATGTCTTCACCTTTGTACTTACATTGAAACAGAAAGATAGAAAGCCTGAGTATGAGAGATTAGTCTCAGAGCCGAGAGAGCAACAGAGAAGACAAACAGAACACAAACCCAAAACTCCCTTCCTTGAGATTTCCGAAAAATCTTGTTCTTGAATTGGTCCTCTCTGTCAGGGTCTCTGGTCCCTTTGATTGACCCTTTACAGGTAAAACGAAACATTAACCCTTTTCTGTTTATGACACATGGCTACACTTACAGGGCCACTGGAACCTTTGAGGAGGACTATAGTGCAATGGCATGTATTATACTGAGCATTTTGAGCTTATTGTTATTGCAAATGAATTACAGAAGCAAAAAAGGGCCATTGTCTTAAACGTGTTGTAGGGTTAGACCTACTCCCTTGTACGCAGCCTTACTACACCTTGTTAAGCCAGGACCAAATCTACAGTGACATTTGTGAAATCCTGGATCCCATTAATCCCAAACCATTGGTAATTGCTGAAAGATACAGGTTTCACAAAGAACAGAAAGGAGACGAAACAGTTGTACAAATATGGCCACTTTGAGAGAGCCTGGCAGAACACTGTGAATTAGAGATATTAAATGAGCCTACGTGACCAGGGTTATTGTGTAGCCTGCACAGTGTTAAGCTATACAGAAGTGTCTATTGACAGAGGCTCGCTTACCTTAGAGAAGGCCACTGATATTGCTGTCTCCATGGAACTGGCTACAAAGGAGGCACAATCCATTAATGCATCCCTGGGATCATATAAAGTGTCACAAGAATAACTACCCACAAAACGTATGGGGAGTCAGAATGTTACCGCTGTTGGTAAGCCGGGTCATCATGCATCAGAATGCTTGCATAAGGACCTGATGTGTCGACACTGTGGCAAAAAGGGACACATTGAGTGTGCCTGTAAACAAAGAAAAAGAGGCCTGTGGTCTGGACGACCAAAAAGGGAAATCTGCATACCCTAGAGCAGACCCAGGATGACCAAGGAGATACCTCCTCACAAGAAGAAGAGCCACTCTACATTTTGTCTTTGGCAGCGGACTCACATGAATACTGTGTAACACCGTTGTTGGATGGAAAACCTATATGCATGGAACTGGATACCGGGGCAGCCGTCTCACTGATCTCAGAGACTGTGTATAAAGAAAAGCTACAGCATCTTCCGCTTAAAGCAACAAAAAAAGTGTTGAAGACATATACGGGAGAAGCTGTGCCCATGTTGGGCGCTACTGATGTTAAGGTGGAGCTCAATGGACAGGCTGCTAAATTGCCACTGTTTGTGGTGAGAGGTAATGGGTAGGTCTTGGCTTAGGAAGATCCAGCTGAATTGGGCAGAAGTGCACCGAGTGACTAAAGAAGAAACCGGTCTGACCACTATACTAAGGAAACATGCTGCTGTTTTTGGAGAGGATCTGGTAAGTATGAAGGGAATCACTGTGATATTGAACATTAAACCTGACAGTCAACCAAAATATCTGAAAGGCAGAACTTTGCTATACGCCATCAGGCCGAAAGTCGAAGTGGACCTGGAGCACCTGGTCACAAATGGAGTCCTAATACCAGTTACCCATAGTCCATGGGCAACTCCTATTGTTCCAATAGTGAAGAAAGATGGCTTCTTCTGGATCTGTGGTGATTTTAAAGTCACTGTCAACCCAGTGTTATGCGCAGAGCAATACCCGCTTCCCTGCATCAATGACCTCTTTACAGGCCTGGCTGGGGGACAAAAGTTCAATAAGATTGATCTGAGTCAAGCATATTTACAGATGCACGTTGATGAAAAGTCTCAAGAGCTGTTGACTATTGCGACGCATAAGGGACTTTATCGATACTGTCGCCTACCCTTCAGAATAACATTTGCTCCCGCCCTGTTCCAGAGGGCAATGGACTTGTGTGGCTTGCCAGGAGTCCAGTGCTAGCTGGATGATATCCTGGTCACTGGAAGGAATGAGGAGGATCACCTAAGGAATTTAGAGGCTACCCTACAAAGACTGGAAGAGTATGGACTGCGAGTCCGCAAAGGCAAGTGTGAATTCTTCCAGCCCTCTGTTGAATATTTGGGACACATCATTGATGCTACAGGTCTTTGTAAGGCCCCTGCCAAGGTTAAGGCTATTGTGGAGGCTCCCCCTCCTCGAAATGCTAGCCAGCTTCGCTCGTTTCTAGGACTATTGAACTATTATGGAAAGTTTATCTCACAGTTAGCCACACTGCTAAAACCACTTCATGAACTCCTTGGGCAGAACAAGCCTGGAAGTGGACTTAAGCCTGTGATGTTGCATTTAACAAAGCTAAGGATGCACTGCTAAATTCTGAAGTTCTGACACACTTTGATCCATCCTTACCCCTACAGTTGGCCTGCGATACAGCGCCTTATGGAGTGGGAGCAGTCGTGTCACACATTATGCCTTCGGGAGAAGAGAGACCTATTGCTTTTGCTTCACGCACTCCAAGCAAAGCGGAAACTAACTATGCCCAAATCGAACGTGAGGCATTGGGAATCCTTTTCGGAATTTGGAAGTTTCATCAGTACCTGTTCAGACAGAAGTTTACTCTTCTCACTGACCATCGACTCCTGACTTCAATTTTTGGATTCCTCCATTAGCCACTAGTCGTATGCAACGGTGGGCATTGTTGCTTTCCGTGCACACATATGAAATCAAATATAGGAAATTCACTCTGCACGGCAATGCGGATGGTCTCTCAAGGCTGCCATTGCCCGTTAACCATCGAGATATTGCCCAGAAGGAAATTTTTTACTTTAAACAAGTAGAGAATACACCTATCATCGCTATTCATTAAAGAATGCAATTCGAGCTGACCCAATATTGTCCCAACACTCCTCTTGGGAGTGGTGGTCATGGAACTCCCATCCCTAGGACAATGCATCCCATGCCTTCTGGCCGATGGGGTCTCCTTCTGATACCTTCACTGATAAAGGTGACTTGGCCCTCCAGTCAAGCTACTTTTAAACATCCAACTCTCCCTTCCCCTCCCCTTCGGGGACAAAACAGGGGTGCTGAAACATTATTTATAGAATGGGTGCTGATGATGGAAATCATGGAACCATGTATTTGGTGTTTGTTATTACTACTTCAAGACATGGGGTGCTGCTGCACCCCTAGTTCCACCAGTCTCTTAGCCAAAGCCCAACACAAGAGCCAAACAAGAGTCTTTGGCCCCATTGAGATTAGCCTTCAGTCCCCTTCCTTATAGGCCAGCTTCCAATAGCAACAGCCTGTTTCACTACCAGCTTCTTGGCTCCAGTCATTCAAGTGCAGTGTACCTTCCTTTCACGCATAGGACTTTCTTGCTTCATATCAGAGCAACCTGTCCATTCTCCTCCCAGCCACCTCTTCAGTATGGCTTTCCTCCTTAGTCCCCAAGTTCTACTTCAGACCATAAGCCTCCTCCTCCAAGGCCCTGTCCCTGCCCCATCCCTTCTCTGAGGCCCCGACCTCTGCTCACAGGCTGGTTCAGGGGGTTGTGGTGCAGGAGGGGGTGAGGGCTCTGGCTGGGGGTGCAGGCTCTGGGGTGGGGCAAGGGATGAGGAGTTTGGAGTGCAGGAAGGGGAGGGGAGTGGAACCAAGGGGTTCAGAGTATGGGAGGAGGCTATGGGCTGAGGCAGGATGTTGGGGTGTTGGAAGGGATACAGGCTCTGGGCTGGGGGTGCAGTTTCCAGTGTGGGGCCAAAAATGAAGGGTTCAAGGTGCAGGAGGAGGCTCCAGGTATGGGCTTGGGTGTGTGGGGGATGTGAGGGCTTTGGGTGGGGAGTGCATACTCTGGGATGGGTCTGAGGATGAGGCACTTGGGATGCATAAGAGTGCTCCAGGCTGGGACCAAGGGGTTTGGGGCATGAGAGGGGGTCACGGGACGAAGATTAAGCATGGAAGACATCAATGAGCTGGTTGTGTGCCTATTTAACCTCCTCCAATGGTATGGGGAGGGTGCTTTTCGCTAACTCTTGGAACAAGTGTGGTGATGGTTGGTGGTGACAGTATCACTGTTTCATCCAGCAAAGAAGAGGATAAGGCCTTAGGTGTTATCTCTTCTTCTGTCTACCTCCTGCTCCTCTACTTTTTGAGGTTCAGAGGCCTGAGATGCTGTGGCCAAGGGATCATGCTTGTGACGCTCTTGGGCGATGCTTGCTGCCCTTGAGGCAGGCTACCCATGTGCTGCCCAGGGGTCACAGTATAGCCACTGTGTTGGCATAGGGCCTGGTGGAGGTGCCCATGGGTGGCCATGCCAAGATAGTGGCAGTGCTTTCTGGTGGTACATTCCTGGACCCTGTTGATATTGGTTCCAATATGGAGCTTGGGAAGGAGTACTCTTCCGGCTCACTGTCCAATCCCTCACTTGAAAATGGAGAGGCATGGCATTATTGTGGGGAAATACCCCTTGGTTGTCCACGATTCAGTGCTGTGATCTCAGTCCCAATAGGCAGAGAGTCAGGTGCTTCCAGCATAACCCAATCACCGGCCTGATGGAATTCTGCCGGTAGCAAGCACCTGGTGGGGACGGGGACCTCGACTATACTGGCCTTTCTGGTGCCTGAGGGGCCAATGCCACTAGCAGTACCAATGTCCGCTCATGTAAAGGGCATGACTTAGGGTGTTTTCCCTTATCTTTCTGTACTGAAGATTCGGTGCCTGTGCCCAAAGAGTCTGTGGGCCGATCAATGGCACCAGACTCCGACAGTCATCATGAGGCATGGGTGCTGGATGATCTCAGTGCCAGTGGTGCCAAAGATACCAAGCAACATGGTGATAACTTCTGATCATTTCTGGGCTCACTGAGGAGACTTCCTGCTCTCTTTTTAGACTTGTGATAGGACCCCCCGGACTGTTACTTCAACCCACTGTCCTTCAAAATCAAAGATTGAGGGGAAGATTCACATCTGTCAGAGGGTTGGGGTCGGAGAGTCGCCTCCATAAAGATGATTTTCTGGTGGAACTCTGTCCTTGCGGGATCTTGGTCAGAGCTGCTAGCAGAGGGCACACCTCTGTTGGATGTGACATTCAATGAGGCAGCAAATGCACTGGGAGTGATTGTCTGCAATTGGGATCACTTTGCTGCAAGTGCAACACTTGAAGCCTGGAGAGAGTGGAGAATAGTCTTGTCCAGGCCTCTGCCTTCCAACACCCTCCCCCTCATCCCCCCCGAGGGCTGACACAAGAACAAAGTATTTTCTTCTTTTTTCTTTTTCCTTAGGCACAGCCAAATAAAGAGTCAGATGGAAGCTAAAAGGTTTCTAAAAGCTAAAGATTAACAAATGAAAAGGAGAGTTCATGATCTGCTAACAGACAAGTAAAGGCTCTGTTTGTAGACAGAGCAGTTGAGAAGGAACTAAGGACAATGGCTAGCCTTGTAGAGCTGCATGAGGAGAGACAGCATTTGCAGCGGGTCTAATGGACACTGCTACCAAAGTTCTCCGATCAGGGACACAGACGCATCTACAGTGAAGCACCCATAGAAACACTACTAGAAGAACATGTCTATTTATTATTCAACATACTGGAGACTCAGTATGCCATTATATTAACCAGTGGCTGCCTATACTGTTGCCTATATATACTGAACATAAAGGGAGGTAAGATGAACATGTGATGAGAAAGAATATTCATTCAATGCCACCCTTTGGTTTCTCTCAACAAGAGTACACAGATTCTTCAAGGGCTCAGCTAGGATGACCAGACAACAAATGTGAAAAATTGGGACAGGGGGTGAGGGTAATAGGAGCCTATATAAGAAAAAGACCCAAAAACCGGCCGGGACTGTCCCTAGAAAATCGGGACACCTGGTCACCCTAGCCTCAACCTGCAGTGGAGAAGAAAAGATATGTATGAAATTTAACTGATCTGTAACTTTGACTTGATCTGTAAATCACTCTGAGTATGTGGGCTAAAGGGAAACATGTGGTGTACTGAATTTTAAGACACTAGCCTTCCATTACTGGAGATATCACTTAAAATCCTGTGACAAGTCACAATTAAAAATTAGTCTGGTGCTCTAATCTTGATCTCTACTAGATTTTTATGCATTTCACAAAACCTATCTACTGAAACCTCTGGCATGATTGTCAGTTTCTACACAAAAGAAGTTAAGACTGAGGTGCATCAACACAATTATAGAAGACAAGCTGGCAATATGCATTGCTCACACTATGCCTGCTTCTAGACAATGATCTGTGCATACAGGGTATAACTGGGAGTAATAGGATGAAATTAATCAAAGGAAAACGTGGACAAGGAGTCTGGCGAAACTGGTATGGTTGAGCAAGGAGACTAGGACTGAAACATAGGAATTGGGAACCAGTTGGTGGTGGGGGAGGGAGGGGAAGCACTGAGCTCAGACAAGGAGCTGGAGGGAGAGAACCTAGGATGGGCTGGACTAGGAGACCGGGAGTAGGAACTGTGACGGGTTGTGTCAGAGCAACCCGTTTGGGAACTGCCACCTGATGAGCCTAGACTACCTCTGTGTCTGTTTTCCCTGC
The DNA here is from genome assembly GCF_003597395.2 of Chelonoidis abingdonii. Lineage (NCBI taxonomy): Eukaryota > Metazoa > Chordata > Testudines > Testudinidae > Chelonoidis > Chelonoidis abingdonii. Next base: position 190,651,943 of record NC_133771.1, on the reverse strand, counting down.
CAACTTGGGACTCCAGTGCCTTGCCTTGTCTGAGCCAGACACACTTGCCTGCTGCAAACACAGATCCATGTCTGAACCACGTCTCCCACAAGCTGCAGGTTTAACTGAAAACAGCTTAAGAAGTGCTCCTGTCTCCAGCACTCAGGTACCCAGCTTCCAATGGGGTCTAACCCCCAAATAAATCCATTTTACCCTGTATAAAGCTTGTACAGGGTAAACTCATAAATTGTTCACCCTCTATAACACTGATAGAGAGAGATGCACGTCTGTTTGCCCAACCAGTTATTAATACATACTCTGGGTCAATTAATAAGTAAAAAGTGATTTTATTAAATACAAAGAGTAGGATTTAAGTGGTTCCAAGTAATAACAGACAGAACAAAGTGAATTACCAAGCAAAATAAAACAAAGCACACACGTCTAAGCCTAATACA
>NC_133771.1:190624126-190650830 GCF_003597395.2 Chelonoidis abingdonii | reverse complement strand
CAACTCCTGATCAGACACAGGAGGAGCTGACCCAGACTGTGGGTTCCACAAGAGGGGAAGATCACTGAGGTGAGCAAATCTGCCAATAAGTGCAGGACCCACCAAGGTAGAGGAGGAACTTTGTCACACTGTCCTTTGTTCCAGTTTCTTTCAAGTATCCTTTGGGATGGAGAGGCTATCTCTTGACCCAGCTGAAGACAAAATGGAGGGGTTTCCCCAGGGGCATATACAGTCTCTCTTTTGTGGGTGGAAATCCCTCTCTCCCCCTGTGTAGAATCCAGCTACAAAATGGAGTCACATGGGCAAGGCACATGTCCATGCACGACTCAGTTTTCTACAGGGTGTTCCTAGGAAAGCTCAGAAGTGGATTGGTGTCTACCAAGGTTCATTGTTAGCCAAGTACTCCCAATTACTTGAATAACCCCTTCACACTCTTGTTGACCAAATTTGCCTTATGTGCTTTCTACAGCAAACACTTTAAATACAAACATAGAGCCAATGCTCGTACCTTCAGATATAAAAATTAGACATGCATATGAATAGGATGAACACATGCAGAAGAACATAACCTTTGCAAAAATATGTTACATGGCATATCTAGCATAAACCATACTACATGTCATATTTACACTCATAAGCATATTTCTATAAAGCATTATGGATGCAACATCACAGGAACCAGTGTGTTGGGAATGGGGATGTGGAGGCAAATCTGATAGGTAATCTTGGGGGCTGGAAAATCGACTTCGATGAGAAATGGGGGACACTGAGAATGGAGGAAGAGCCTGGGGAGAGAGAGTGGGACTAGAAGCCAATGGTGGGAGGGAGGAGAGAGACAGATCAGACAAGAAGCCAGGAGTGGGGAACTGGGACTGGCAGGGCAAAGAGACTGGGATGAGAACTGAAGAGTGGAGACTGGCCCAGGAGCCAGGGGTGGAGAAGACACACAACTGGGACAGGTTGAAAGGGGTGGAGCAGAAAGAGTCAAGGTTGGGGGATACAGATAGAAGAGTCTGTGTCCACTAGAACACGCTCTTATTCAGAGTCTGGAACGGAACCCAAGATTTTTGAGTCTCACCAGTCTTCTTCTGCCAGAAAATATCTGAGGACCCCTGTAGGAGAGAGTGGCTGTATGTACACTTGGAACTGCGGGTATGATTCCCAGCTCGCATGGACATACTTGTGCAAGTTCTCATCAAGCTAGCATGCTAAAACTGCAGGGTGGCCATGGTAGTACTGGCAATGGTAAGAGGTGGCATGGTGTAGCTGCCCTAAGTACACATGCACAAAGTCCAGGTGGTTTTGCACTCAGGGCAGCTAGCTCACGCAGATGCTTGCTGCTGCCAGAGGTACCGCCGCTACACTACAATTTTTAGCATGCCAGCTTGATGACAGCTCATACGAGTATGTCTACAAGAGCGTGGAGTTCCAAGTGTAGACATATCCTATGTGTCTCATCTCTATCTGGTATCCACAGAGAGAAAGCTTACTATTGCTATCACTTATTCCATTAGCTCAGATAGCAGAAGTCTATGTGGTGTATCTAAAGGTTCCAATCTTGCTGATGAGGCCACAAGATGGAATTTCTGATTTATCAGTTTTGCTTTTTTAAAAACCCAGTAAACTACACACACAAAATAAAGATTCCTAAAAAAATAGCCTCCTTTACTACAGCGCTGATTTATACATTCTGTGCACTGAATGAGGCAGGAGCTCTTATGGAAAAAATACTATGTGATCAGGTAATTAAAGACTGTATGATGATGCATATTCACAAGGGGGCCAAATTAAGGTTGCATAGGCAACCTTAATAATGGCATTTCATAACTTTTCAGTGCTTGATTCTACAATTTTAATAATGCTCTTTAATTTGCACTTTGTATATCTAATACAATAATAAAAATCACCATTCTGTTAATTGGCATTATGAAATGAAGGGGGGTTTAAATCTGACTAACAAATATTTTTAAACTTGTGCCATTTAACTACAGTAGGATTAGTGAAATTATAACTTATTTGTAACCACATTCTCTTTTAGAAACTTTCAATTTCTGTGAACATTTATTTTTAGCATTTGTATATATAAAAAGAATGGCACATGAGAAACACTAGCTATAAGCAGTGAGAAAGAGTTAATTACTTTTTAATTATGGAGAATTGTTACATTAACCATAATTTCTATCGGTAACCACAGGGTGGCATTCATGTTCTTTGCTATCATACTAATGACTAGTGGATTACATGGTCACTTTGGGTGACCCTTTCAAATGAGATTATCTTTCTGATTTCTATTATTATTGCTGATTGTAACATGGTGTGCACGCACCACCTCGGCACCTCCTGCTGGTCATCTGGGAATTCGCTTTATACCAACCTCAGAGTGCCTGAGCCTGGGGACTCACGAGGCCAGAATGCCTCAGCTCTGCATGCCCTTCCCCAGCCCTACTCTGTCTCAGGTACCCTGGTTGTTCTCCCAGGCAGCCTGGTCCTCTCTGCTCCCTAGCTGGAACAAGAGTCTCTTCTCCCTCTCTCTCAGCCTGTCCTTTTTATCAGGGTCACTTGTGCTCTAACTGGGTGCAACCACACCTGTGGCTGACTACACAAGCAACCTCTTTTGGCTTCTTTTATCCCCTTTCTGACTGGAGTGGGGTGACCATCCTGCTACTCTGATGACTTGCAGAACTTACACCTGATTTTGCATACTCTAAATCTGATTCCTGACCTGAGATATCTTGGCTTATTCCATTAGCTGGCCTTGTTTCAATTGTTCTCATTCAAAGAATCTAATGAAAGTTACCATATGATGCCATGTTAATATTCATTTTGACCAAGCTATCATTTTAAGATTTTCGGGGTACCTTTCATACAGATATGTGATTGAATAGTAACTGGTAAACACTAAGCTGCATATCAAGTAGCATAACTCACCCCAGTGGCTTGCTAAACCTTCACTGGACTTGTACTTGAGGCTGCGAAAGTAACTATTTAATCATCTCTTTGATCTTTTTTTAAATTTATTTACCCAAGGAAGTTTAGCTCAGATGCAGCATCTGCTTGTCAGAGAGCGCCTCCTTTTTTTAACCGTCTCTTACAGGAAGAATGATCAAAACACAAGGAAGTTGGATGTTTTATAATTCTTTTTTTAAAAAATATAGGGCTTGACTCTCCTTTTACCTACACGGGTAAAAGTCAGGAGTAACTCCATTGAAGCTGATGGAATTACAGCAGTATAAAAATGCTGCAACGGAGCAGAATCTGGGCCATAGTCGCATGTAATGATTAATTGTCAATGACTCTAAAAAGCAAAATTACTACATTTTTAGATTGATTCTGTTTTGTTCCATATCTGTTTGGGTAAAACTCATTTTCAGTTTTACCAGTTTGTTTCCAAGGATACCACTAAAAGGTATCGGTTGTTAACAGTTGTACTGAAGAGATAAAGAGAAAGCATTAACAAAAGGAGCCTGATGCTCCACTGCCCCGCATCCTGTGTGGTCATTTATGCCCTGGTAAAGGTGCTGCAAAGTGCTACCAGTTCAGAATTGTATCAATTTATAGCTACTTTGCACAGGTGCAAATGATCACATTAGATATGAAGCAATGGGGAATCACACTCTACATATTCACTCTGTCTAGATCTTTGTTATCTTTTCAATGTGGTTTTTAAATAACAATAAAAACCTGAACATCCAGAAAGAGAAATAAAATACAAGTTTAATTTATTGCCCCATCAAGGTCAGCCTGGATAAGAGCTAGTCTGGAGAAAGAAGAGGATTTTTTTTTTCCCCCAAAAGGCGGAAAAAATGGGCAACATACTTCAGATTCAAATATTTTGACATTTATTTAATGTTTACTTGGCAGGTGCAGTTTAGCAGCAGCATACACACATCTTCAAATTCCTTTTAACACTAACCGGCTTAGTAGACCCCTGGAAGAAAATCCAGAATGATGTATAGCTTACTGGCTTGATATAGTGATTACTGGTTGACACTTTAGTCCTGTGTTAGGCAGGAAATCAGAATAGGTAATTGTAATGGTTCCTTCTGGTTTTATAATCTATGAAAGATCATCTGGTTGTGTGTGTCCAGTTACAAAATTTAAACTTTGACTATGTTTAAAGACTGGCTAAGATTCACAAAACTTTTGGTCACATCTGGGTTGATGTATGCTCTTGAAATAAAATAAAGTAAAATTAGTGGAAGTGGCTGGTTCAACATGAAACTACGAGGACATCTGAGATTTTGACTGAGTTTTGCTTTGAAACACTCAGCTAATTTGAAACCAGAGAAACTTAGGTGAAGGCAGATCTGAACCTAGGCAATTTGCAATGTAAAAAAATGTTCACACAAAACTCCACAATCCTAATCTGCCATCTTTTATATTTCTCTATTTGATACACCACCTGTGATGCTGTATGATTGAAACATGACCATTTATATCATTAACAGTGCCACTATTAGACAATTGCAACAAATCTTGTACAAAGTATATCACATAAGGTGTCAATGGAAAAAAGTTATGATTTGCTGAGTATGATTATCCTCTTTATATGTATAATTTTTGTATCTGAAGTTAGATATTATGAATTGGCATCCTACATTACAGTAGAACCTCAGAGTTATGAATACCAGAGTTATGAATTCATCAGTCAGCCATACACCTCATTTAGAACCAGAAGTATAGTGCTGTGTTGTAAACTACTAAAAAAATAAAGAGAACATTTAAAAAACATTTGACAAGGTAAGGAAACTGTGTGTGTGTGTGGTTTCATTAATTTAAGATGATTAAAAACAGCATTTTTCTTCTGCATAGTAAAGTTTCAAAGCTGTATTCAGCCAATTTTCAATTATAAATTTTTGAAAGAAGCATAATGTTTTGTTCTGCATGATGAACATCCTGCATTCCCAAGGTGTGTTTAACTCTGAGGCCTTGGCTACACTTGCAAGTGATAGCGTATTAAATCATCCCTGGGTGCCCTAATTTCAGAGGTGTCCACACTGGCAAGGCATGTAGAGCACCCAGACTCTGCCCCTGATAATCCATCTCCACGAGAAGCATAAAGCTTGCTGTGCCTCGGCTGGAGCACCGCGATGCCAGTGTGGATGCACTGGTCTATTAATGCACTTTGATCAGCCAAGCAAAAAAAATTTTGGCTGCCCCCCCATCCCAGCCCTGGGATCCCCCCCACACTCCCCTGCTGCCCCAGCCCTGGGCTCTCCCCCCCCCATTCCAATCACCCCTTCCTCCCACATCATGCCTCCCCCACCCCCTGCAACCAGCCCTGGCTTCCTTCCCCCCAACCTGCATCCTCTTTCCATCGCAGCCTGGGTACTGGTAACTTGCTCCCAGGGCGGGTCATTCACAGGTGAATTTCTGGTGTGCACAGAAACAACAGACAGGATTGGGTCCATAGGTACAGAGCTGCAGGTAAAGTGGAACAATTTTCAGCTTGTGTGATCTGGAGGATACTGGAGCGTATTGTAAGACTGTCCTAAATAAATGTAAGAAAAGTGAGAATCCCTTCATTATTCTTTTGTTCCACTCTTTCGTTCTATGGGGAATTGCCATGCAAATATCACTGTCTTCCTTTTAAACAAAAAACAACAAAAAGGCAAATAGCTGTTGAAAATAGCATTCCAGTCCATAATAACCACTTGGAAGCATTTCTGTTCTTTTAATCCTAGTTTTCTACATCAAGTTTACATAATCAGTAATTTGATTGGGAGAAATGAAGTACAGCTGCCCAAATCGCTTGAGCAACTCCTGACATTTTGAAGGGTGTTTCAAATCTGAAGGTAGGTGCCAGGTGTAAAGTGTGGGGGTGGGGGACTGTGGGCTCTGCGGGGAGCACAGCAGCATGTATCAGCAGCGTGTCCTGGTGCTGCAACAGAGCCCAGACAAAGCGGTCTGAAGTGGCACAGTAAGGGAGCTGGGGGGTTGGAGAGGTAGGAGTTCCGGGGGGGGCAGTCAAGAACAGGGAGTGGGGGGGGTGGATGGGGTGGAGGTTCGGGGGGGCTGTCAGGGGCAGGGAGAAGGGGGGTTAGATGGGTCAGGAGATTGGGGGGGCAGTCAGGGGACAGGCAGTGGTTGGATAGGCCTGGGAGTCCCAGGGGTTAGTCAGGGGACAGGTAGGGGGTGGGGTCCTAGGAAAGCAGTTGGCGGGGGTCTCAGCAGGGGGCAGTTGGGGACAAGGAGAAGGGAGGCTTAGATAGGGGATGAGGTCCCAAGGGGCAGTTAGGGGCAGGGGTCCATCAGGTGACAAGTACCAGCTGTGCTTAGATAGGAGGTGGGGTCCTGGGGGGCAGTTAGGGGCAGGGGTCCCAGGAGGGGGTGATCAGGGAGCAGGGTTGGATGGATTTGGATGTCTGTGGAGGGCAGTCAGAGGGAGTGGATGGTGGCAGGGTGGGGCTACCCTCCCTCCCCATGGAGTGTCCTGTTTTTTTAATGTTAAAATATGGTATCCCTACGGTTCACAGCATACACAGCATACTGCAGCATGAGGTCCCTCTCCTTCCTTTCCAGTTGGTAGTGGCCAAGGGAATGCTGGGAAATATAGTTCTTTCCCTGCTCCAGGGCTGGCTCTATAGGCAGGGAGCTAACCAAGCATCTACAGCTCCCAGAGCCCCCTGTTGGTTCTCAGCTTCCCTGCTGCCCCTGCAAATGGGCTGCCCCAAGCAGGTGCTTGCTTTGGTGACTAGGTGACTAGAGCCGCCCCTGTGCATGACGATGTGATCCCACCACTCAGTGCTTGTTTCCTGAGCCCAAAAGTGTCATTCCACGGTGGTGAGCATGACCGTGAATGCCACAAGCAATCTTACGTGTCATACACATTATGCACGTTGACATCATCGTCAGACTCTTCACTGTCACTTTGTAGCTTAAGGAGTAACTCAGCTGCAATTCGTGACATGCTGGTAAGACTCATCAGCATATTCCTCATAAGTTCAGGATCCATTCCTGCAGACCGAAAGGGAAGACAGAGCGCACAATATACAAACTGTTGAAAGACGGTTCCAAATGTGGACGGAAGCACAGGTATTGCTGGGATGGGAAGAGATTCATCACGGGGCATTGGGACAGGATGCAGACTGCACCACAACCCCAATCCTCCTTCCCAGAAGCCACAGCACCAGAATGGGAAGAGGTGCTCTGTGGGATAATGCACTGCTCCCAATGCTGCTGCAAGTGCCACAAATGTGGCCATGCCACTATGCTTGCAGCTGACAGTGTGAACACATGGCAGCACTTTCCCTGCTGTGTTCTCTGAGCGCTGGTTTAATTCCAGGCACTCTACATCTGCAAGTGTAGCCATGCCCTGAGGTTCTACTGTATATGCTGTATTCCTGAGTAACATCCACCAGGTAAAATCTACCTTGAAGCCAGACAGCACATTGTGAATGAGCTATTCAAGTTGATGACCCATCAAAGAACACTTAGCTCTCACAATGGGCCATCGAAGAAGCTAGCCTTCTTGTGGACACTTTAACCAGAATGCAGGTAAAAGCTATTCCTGTGGGTCATCAAAGCATGCCAGGATATGTGACTTGCTCATATGACCCTAGACTCCATCTTGTGCCAGTAATTTTCCACAAACTAAGACTGAGAGCATTCCTTCCATGTGGGAAAAGGTATAAAAACCCTGGAAGCACCTCCATCTTGCCTGTTTCTTGCTCTGATCTCTGGACTATGACTTACACTAAAAAGAGAATTCTAATCAATGGACTGAGGACCTTGCAATCTTTTAGAACTTATCAGAGATTGTACAAGACAGTGATTTATTCCATCACTACTTCAAACGTAATACAAAAACTCTGCAATGATTGTATGTATTTGATTTCCTTAAACATTTTAACTGTCTCCTCTTAAAAATAAAACTTTAGATATTAAATTAATGGACACATCCTATCTCCTAGAAATAGAAGGGATCTTGAAAGGTCATGGAGTCCAGCCCCCTGCCTTCACTAGCAGGACCAAGTACTGATTTTGCCCTGATCCCTAAGTAGCCCCCTCAAGGATTAAACTTGCAATGCTGGTTTAGCAGGCCAATGTGCAAACCACTGAGCCATTCCTCCCCCCTTATTAGATGCAAAAGGATTAGCAACAGTGTGATTATTAGGTAAGCTCTGAGCTATATATTGACCTGGCTATGTGGCTGATCTTTTGGGATTAGAAGGACCTTTGATTATATTGGTTTTTAATAACCACTCATCATAAAATCTCATGTCTTGGTGGTGAAACAAGTGCTGGAATGCTTAAGGAGACTGCATTTTTGCACTTCTTGTGAACCAGTGTCGTGAGACAGAAGTTTATTTTTGTTACTGGATTGGTATATCTGATGGTAGAATAACCACCGGTCTGGGATATATTAGCCATATCTCTCAGCAGTTCCTCCTGAATTTGGCAACCTCAGCTGTGACTGTCTACTCAGGGGATTTTAAGAAAAATGAAATTCCCACCATTTCAGCTGAGCTAAAGTTAGCTCTGGTGGATGACCTAGTATGTATAATGCTTCAAGGGCTTCCAGAGCTTACCAACATGTTAATTAAACATTCTTCAAATGAACTGTTGGTATTACTGGTCAATTTTTTCCACCACAATTCCCTAGTTTAGATACAGCTATGTATAATGTAACTGTGATCAAAGCAATGGAAACAAGCCAACACACAAATCATACTGGATGTCAGCAAGTGCAGAGGGAAGAGGGTGGGGTCAGCAGAAAGAACAAATACCAGCCAAGGAAAACTCAGTCAATCAGGGATAAAGCACTGGATCTTGAAGGGGCCAGCAGCAGGAAAAGCCTGAAAACAGAATGCGTGCAGAAGGTGTTAGCCATATCAGCAAACAAACTGCCTGGCTGGGAGCTCATCCTAAGAATGCCAGTATTGGAAGGAGATGAAAAAGCAACAATGGAAGAGAATCAGCAGAAACCAAGGAAATTGTGACATTCTACTTGAGGGAGCATCCTGTGGCCCCCATATTTCTCATTTCTATATAATCGTGATCTTACATATAAAGCATGCCTTGAAAGGTATCAGCGGAAAGGTTATGATCTGCTGAAAGTCATTTCTCTATCATATATGTATATCATTGATACATATGAAGTGATGAGAATTGTGTTGTATGATTGTCACTAAAACATACTGTAAGTTGGGGAATCAGCCAGATATTAGCCCCCCAGAGGCAATAGCAAGGAGAGTAACCAACACCCAGGTGGAGTGTCAAACAACTCATCAACAACCACTGTCCAGCAAGAGAGCTACAATTCAACGATTCACCTGCATGAGGTCACACCAAGGGAATTGCTCAACTTCGCCTGGAGACTCAGTAATGTCCCTATACATCCCTAGGCTTGTGCTCCCCAAGCACTTGACTGAGGGTATAAACAGTGGCCATATACTGCAAGCAACAAGGACATGCTGAAGACGCCAACAGAGGGGACTAGCCCAGATTTCAAGGGTGAAATCTGTGTACTATGAGCTGCAATATCCACTGGGGTGAAAAAAAACGTCTTAATCTAGATGTTGCCCCGTCTAATTGGGTTGAGACTTTAGACTATATGTTTATATTTTCCTTTCTTTTGATAACTCACTCTGACTTTTTGCCTAACACATATAGTCACTTAAAAATCTATCTTTTGTAGTCAATAAATTTCTTTTACTGTGTATCTTTACCAGTGAGTTTTCCTGACGTGAATGGTTAGTGTGCTCAGGTTTTACAAAGGCTGATGTATATGCACTTCCCCTTGATAAAGTGGTGAACCAATTAATACAGTATATTCCTAAGGTACAGTGCTGGGAGGATTTGACTGGTGCCTTTCCCAGTGTGATTCATGAGTGGCTCTGGGAGCATTCATGCAATCTAGCTTGGGTCTCCACATGGAGTTGTGCTGACTGATAACAGCACCTGGAGTGGTTTGCTGCTGGTCAATAGCAAGGCTTTGTGAGAGAGAGCCCAGGCTAGAGAGAGTTAAGGAGGCACAGTGGTCCCACAGTCCCAGGGGAACACATCCCTCAAGCAACCTGGGGAACCCATCCCTCAAGTATTACCTTGTCACAGGCCATTTGCTTAGAGTCAGATCTAATATAGGGAATGGAGAGGCTGCTGCTTTTAGCATTTAGTCAGAACCTCCCTGCTCCAGACTTTCTAGAAACAGACATCTCACAATGTTGGCTATAGGGCTTCAATTTTTACTAGAGGGAAAGGCCCAGTTGTGAAACCCTCACTTACACAAGTAGTCCTATTGAAGGAAATATTGATCATACTACACATAAGCACTCACCAAGATGAGTAAGAATTCTTCGAGTGCTTGTTCTTTACCATTCCAATCAGGTGTGTATTTGCCGCGTGCACGCCAGCTGGAAGATTTTTCCCTTAGCAGCATCCATAGGGTTGGCCTGGGTGCCCCCTGGAGTCACACCTTCATAGCACCCAATATAGGGCCCTGCCGACCCCCCCCCCGCCACCTCCTCAGTTCCTTCTTACTGCTGGAGACGTCTAGCTGGAACAATGGCTCTTGCTTTGCAAGCGCTTTTGGCAATGTCCTCTTCAGTTTTGATTGTAAAATAGTGTAAATAGTTTGTTAGTTTGTAGTCATAGTTAGTTGTTATAGTTGTTGTGATTCTTGGGGGTTACCCCCCCCCCCAACGTTTCCCCGGTTCTGCAGTATTGCCAGGTCCCCAGAGTTCAAACTCTGTGAGGACTGTGGCAAGCTTATGCCCAAGAATGACCCACATTCTTCTTGTCTGCGGTGCCTCAAGGAGAGCTACCAGAAGGACACGTGCAGGATCTGCAAGGGTTTCACCGTGGGCCCCTTAAAGACTTAAGATACTGCTAATGGCAGTGGCATCCCGGCCACATTCCGACCTGGGGGTCCACAGAACCTGTGCCGAGCACTTCCTCATCAGTCCACAGTGCTCCAGCACCAAAGGTGCATGAGCCAGTGCTGAGCAAGGACTCTGAGATCTCATGGCACTGCCATGGCTTCGCCCATAAAAAAAACCTCTCTTTGGTGTGGCACTATTCTCAGTCTCTGGTGCCACAAAAAAAGAAAAGGCCGGAGAGGGGTTGATCTCCCCCTCTAAAATCCTAGGGACCTGTGCCTCGAGCCAGACCACTTCATCTCTCCACTCCTCTAGAATCTCATTGACTCCTGCCCCATCTGGGGTTCAGTTGAGTCTGAACCCTCAACAGTCCCCGGACCGCCAAGGTGATCACCTCCAGCTCCCCTTGACACCGGAGTCATTTGAGACAGCCAAGGACCTTATACGCTTCATCACGGCGCTGTTCTCCCCATAGAGGAAAGACAAGTCGCCGGTAACTGTGTGGCCCCAGTTTCAGCCAAGAGGCAAACCAGCAGTGATGGCATGCTGATCCCTGTCTCTGGTGCACCTCTCCGTTGCATGGCCCACCCACGCAGGGGAGCCACGCTGGTTCCCAACCTCTCGGCACCACTCTCTGACAGCCCAGAATACCACTCCTCTGTGGTCCTCCTACTCGGAGACCTTGGAGGTGGAGGCGGAGTCCTATCATTCCAATAGGACCAGGAGCAGGAGGTGCAGATCTCACCGCGACCACCAGCCCTACCCAGCACTGTGGCCTCTGCAGTGGCACCCTTCGATACAGTGGCCCTTTTGGGCACACTAAGTGTATCACCAGAGCCAAGGACAGACCCAGGGCCCAACGTCCTTGGCATTCTTTGCCCCTACAAAGGCACCACCGGCACTGGCATCACCGATAGAAGTGCTGACACTGCTATTGTCCCCTACAGCTCCGGCACCAACCCTCCCATCAGCAGCACCACTGGCGGCTACAGCATTGATACCACAAGTGTCGATTATATAGGCACCGCCTGCCTTGGCACTGATATTTCCACCCACAGAGGCCCTGGCACCACAACCTTTGGAATACTGCATGCTGCAAGACCTACAGGGTGCTGAAGAGAGTGAGCAGGGTCTGCTGCCAGGCCTCTCATCCTCCCTAGATGAAGCTGTGGAGGGGACATCAATAGTCCCAGCTCTGGAGGGTAACAGGATACTCCAAAAGCTCTTATGTCGAGCTGCCCAGAACCTGGGCATACAGGTGAAGGAGGGGTGGAGGAATCTCACCCAGTTGTTGACATCCTTACTTCCTCCGGTCCCTCTCATATCACCTTGCCCTTAATAAAGATGATTACAGAGACAACAAAAACCCTATGGCAGACCTCTGCATCCCTGGCCCCTATGGCTAAGAGGAATGAGAGACGATACTTTGTCCCTTCTAAGGGATATGAACATTTATACACCCTAGACTCCCTGATGGCCGATGCAGCCAATCAGCGAGAGCACCAGGGCTACCAGTGTCCCTCCTCTAAGAATAGGGAGGCAAAAAGACTTGACCTTTTTGGCTGGAATGTCTATTCCACTGGAGTACTACAGTTCTGCATTGCAAATCAGATATGCACACAACACCTGCACTGTGATGGCTAAGTTTGTGGAGCTGCTGCTACAGGACTCTTGCACAGAGTTCTTGACATTGGTGGAGGAGGGACCTCCCCTTTGAGGGTTTGGCTCTCTTTTCTGATAAGATGGATAGGACTCCATAGTCTGAAAGCCTCAAGGGCCACCCTTAGATATTTGGGGCTCTAATACCAGCCATAGCCTCCCTCTAGGTTCTACCACCCTCAGAACCCTCAGGAGGTCATCTAGTCCAACCCCCTGCTTGAAGGGGGGGGCCAATCCCCAGATTTTCAGTTCCTCAAATGGCCCTCTCAAGGACTGAGCTCACAACCCTAGGTTTACCAGGCCAATGCTCAAACCGCTGAGCTATCCCTCCCCGACCAGGACACTTCTCATAGGAGGAATAGGAGTGGTAGAAGGAGGCAGCATCCCTCCTTAGTCCAGGGCTCAGGCCAGCCGAAGCCACCGCCCAGCCCCAGACCACCCTTTTGAAGGTGTGGTCGAGGATGGTGTACCAGTCTGAGAACTGGATCTACCCCATCTTACCTCTTGTCCTGACTATCCCCTTTCTACCATGTATGGTCCTGTATCACTTTGGACAGCTGGGTGCGCTACATAGTAGAGGGGGTATTCCATCCAGTTCTGTGCTTTCCCACCCTTCTTCCCTATTTCTCTTTAGGAACTGTCTCACTAGCAACTTCTCATACAGTAAGTGCACTCGGTCCTTTTAGTAGGGGCAGTGGAAGGGGTTCCTCAGGAGCAAAGGGGCAAGGGCTTATATTCCTGGTATTTCCTAATACCGAAAACCAAGGGTGGCCTTAGGCCCATCCTGGATGTGCAGGAATTTAACAAAGTTCATCAAGAAACTCAGGTTCCACATGGTCTCTTTGGCCTTCATTATCCCCTCATTGGATCCAGGAGACTGGTATTCCGCCCTTGATTTGAAGGATGCGTACTTTCATATAACAATAATTCCACCTCAAAGAAGATCACCACGCACTCCACCACGGCTCGGGCTTCTTCAGCAGCTTTCCTGGCACACCTTCCCACACAGGAAATCTGCAGGATAGCAACATGGTCATCTATACACACTTTGATGATGCACTATTCAATCACTCAACAGGGCTTTGGACAAGCTGTGCTCCAATCAGTGAATGTATCCAACCCCACCTCCTGAATTCTGGCTTGTGAGTTACCTGATTGGAATGGACATGAACAAGCACTCGAAGAAGAACAAACGATTACTCGCCTTCTCATAACTGTTGTTCTTTGAGATGTGTTGTTCATGTCCATTCCAATACCCACCTTCCTACCGCTCTGTTGGAGCAGCCGGCAAGAAGGAACTGAGGTGGTGGGTGGTCAGTGAGGCCCTATATTGGGCACCATGAAGGCACAACTCCAGGAGGTGCCCAGGCCAACCCTATGGATGCTGCTAAGGGAAAAATCTTCCAGCTGGCATGCATGCAGTGCACACACACCTGATTGGAATGTACATGAACAACACATCTCAAAGAACAACAGTTATGAGATGGTGAAAGCCATTTTTTCCAGAATCTTGCCCTTAGAAAGTGATGTGACTGAAAATAAGCCTACAGCCACTATCAAAACACATATGGCCCAGATCTAGAGTTGTAAATTGGTGGAGCTCCATTGAAGGTAATGTAGCCACATGTACTTACACCAGCTAATGTTAACCAGCTAAAATTATGGCCTATAATTCTGCACTAATCTGTTTCCCCTGAAGCAACTAATACCACTAATTTATGTCTGCTGGTCAGAGCTGCTGCATTAGCCAAACCAACAAAACCCAAGCAGGACTTATTTTGGAACATTTAAGTTTAATGTTAAATAAAATATAAAAATCATCATGGGTAAAGTTTTCAGATGACAAAAATGAGGGAGTGTAAATGATGCAGAGGACTGGTCACTGATGCAGAGTAATCAGGATGGTTTGCTAAATTGGGCACAAGCAAACAATATCAGTTTTAATAAAGCCAAATGTAAATGCATACGTAACCTTTCAGTGGGCTAGAGGTCACTCCATCGCCTTTCTCCAGTGCCTAAAAATACCCCAACTCCCAACGAAAAGCAGCTGGAGACCCAGAATTCAGTTTCTACAGATTTTCAGTAAGGGTTGCACAATGTTAACCTCCGCACATTCAAGTCCCAAAAAGAACAAAAGGAATTAACTTAATTAGGTACCAACTCTATAAATCTAATGATGAAGAAACATAATTCATACATTTAACATTAATAAATTTAATTTTTACAACATAACTTAGTTATTTTATAATCTACACACATCATCCTCAGTTATACATAAATTTTAAAAAAACAGATTAAATCTAAATCCCACAAAAACACAGTGAGAAGAAACTCAGAGTTCCCAAAAGCTTAGGCTGAGTTCACCTGAATCTCAGAGTCTTTGATCATCAAATCTGTACAGTCTGCTGAGTCAAAAGCAACATCTTCCCTCCACTTGTTTGTAGGAATCTTCATTTGGAATCCATGCAGACTCTTCCTTTCCTCAAATCACTGTTAGCCAGTCCACTAACTGATTAACCAGTCAGTTAAGTATATTGATTATTTAAAAAAAAAAAAAAAAAAAAGTGTTACAAGAAAATACAAAACTCAGAATAGCAAAATATAAATGACTTTCCCCATTACCACATTTAAAGAAAAGTTGGTGAATCAAACTAGTTGAGACAATTTATCTCAAACATTTTGGCTAAAATCAACCAACATTCAAATTCTACAATTAAAATAAAAAAATATGTTTTCTTCCCATTTTCCCCTTTTTATAATTAACACTGGCCACACTTACCTGTTGGAGGGTTAACAATATCATTAACTTGCTGCAAAATGCTTCAGAGTTAGGGCCAATAGCCTGCTTTCTGCTCCTGGGCTCAGCTTCTCCAAACTCATACAGGCCTTTTGTAAGGCAGCTGCTTTGACTTCTTACCCTCACGGAGTCTGATCCACAGGGAACCAATTGGAGCAGACCCAAAACTATCAAACCCAATTCCAGAAACTTCTGAATGTGGAGTGCTAAATCCACCTAGCAACAATGACCTAGACACAACTCATTCCTAGCAAGCCCCCTGCCAAAGATCTCTTAAAGAGATATTCCCCTACTAGGCATGTGGTTTACACATACATCTAGGAACAAGGAATGTGGACTATGCTTACAGGATGGGGGATGCTATCCTGGGAAGCAGTGACTTGGAAAAAAGTTATGGGGTCATGGCAGGGGTGTAGCTCTGGGAGGGAGCCTGGGGAGGGGGGCGTGGTCCACCAACTTAGCATCCAGGCCCACCCTACAGCCCTGGCTCTGCTCTTATCCCAGAGCTTACCCCCCTCTGCCCACCTGCCCAGCTCGCCTGCCAGGGTCAGGGTGCGGAGACTTGTCCTGCTCCGCCTGCTCACCTAGTGCTTTGGCTGGGGAGTGGGGCTGTCCATCTGCTCAGCGCTCCAGTTGGGGAGCAAGGTAAGGACACAGGGGCTTGCTCCACTCCGCTCACCTGGCACTCCTACCAGGGCCAAGCAGGTGGAATGGAGCAAGTCCCCACACTCGACCCCCCTCCTATGCTGGAGCATTGGTGAGGCAGGAGGAGTGAGCAAGTCCCCATGCTCCCACCTTATTTCTTGGCAGGCATGTGAGGTGGGCAGAGGAGGTGGAGCGCTGGAAGCACCCATTTTTCCGGGCCTGGAAGCACACATTTTTTCTGGGGCCCCAGGTTGGCCCAGTGGCTTGTCCATCACTGGGAGGAGGGCAAGAGAATGGGTGGCTGGTGGCGGTAGAGGAGATCTTCAAGAAAGGTTGAGCTGGGGTGGTGGGAGATGGAAGGGAGCCAGGAGCCAGGCACGCTGGAGAGCAGCATCTCCTCCTGGGGATGAGTGCACACCTGGGCTGCAGGTGGTGGGGAGAAGTGGTCCCCCCATTCCTCCTGTGCCCGCATAATTGTCCACCCACTCAAAATATCCCATGCTGGCTATGCCACTGGGTGACAGTGGATAATCAGCTGAACATGAACTTCCTGGGAAATGCTATAGCCAGCAGGCCTGATGCAGTCCTTCGATGCATAAACAGGGGAATCTCAAGCAGGAGTAGGGAGGTTATTTTAGCTCTGTATTTAGCACTGGTGTGACTTCTGTTGGAATACTGTGTCCAGTTCTGGTGTCCACAGCATAAGAAGGATGCTGATAAATTGGAGAGGGTTCAGAAAAGGAGCATGTGAGTGATAAAAGGTTTGGAAAACCCACCTTAGAGAAGCTCAGTTTACTTAGTTTAATAAAGAGAAGGTTAAGTACCTACATGGGGAACACTCTATTAAGTATCTACTTCAATTATTCACGGATTGAAATTCTGGAGAAGCAGGTCTAACATACTGGAAACCAATATAGCATACGCAGACTTGCCACCACAGTTGGGGACAGCTTATAGTTATCTATCTGGATGAGTGTGCCACGTAGGGACAGTGCACCAGAAGCCTCCCATTTGCCATCTTGTATGCCCTGTGCAGGTCTTCCTGACAGTTAGGATGACCAGACATCTCATTTTTAAAGGGATAGTCCAGTATTTAAGCCCTCCTGCAAGTGTCCCGACTTTTTCCTTAAAATGGGCAAATTGTCCCATATTCTCTGTCTCCGCCGCAGCAGTACTGATGGTTCCTGTTGCTGGACAGATCCATGCTCTCCAGACTCCCGCCCACCAGCAGTGAGTGGGTGGGTCCAATGGCCAATGAATGGGATGGGTATGCAAGCCTGGTGGTGGGGCAAAGATGCAGCACACGAGGCTGGCCACTCCTCATGCTGGTCCATTAACACAATCCCTGCTGCATGCTGGCTCTCGTGTAGCAGAGCCCCACCCCTTCCACCCCATTTTTGGCCCATAATGGCTGCACACTGCGAGCTACAGTGGCTGATGAGTGCGGGCAGGCACCAAGTAGTGGCAGGTTATGGGTAGCCTCTGCTACACATCCATTGGCCATTTATGTGCTCCTCCTCTCACTGTCTTCTCCCTGCTTTGCCCCTTAGACCACACCCCTAGCCCTGCTGCTCCTCCATATTCCCTCTGGCCAGCAGGCTCCTTTTTTCCCCCTCTGCCCCTGGCTGGGCCAGCACTCCAGGAAAGCCCAGGTACTTTTGCCCAGGATGCTGGCCAGGAATAGTCAAGCCCTCCATTTGCCAAAGCCCTGCTATAACGTTCCCCTCTGGTGTTATCTGGACTGGTGATCTGCTAGGTCACTCCAATCCTTGACTCTGGGAGCCAGCTTCACCCTGCTCTGCTGTGAGAACCCCTACTCCTGGGCTGTTCACGCACAGCCTCTGGCATGTAAACTGTTCCTTGGACACTAGCCAATATCTCTGGTCCCAGATACAACTCTATGAACCTCTGTATTGCAGTGTCCAGTTATGCCCACTGGACACTGCAAGCTTATATGAGTTCATCAATTTAACAAAGAAATTGATACGTGGGCTGTAGACTGGTTGGCTGGGGCTTGTCCCACTCCGGGGCGGCGGGAATCTAGACCACCTTGCTACTTTGGTCAGGTTTGTTGGAGAATTAGCTCAGCTGTGTGGTAAACAGTCAGCAGCTCCAGCCCTCTGGCAAGGGATGAGCAAACAGTTCAATAGTACCAAGCCCAGGCCCTGGATCAGAGCGGGCAACAAACAGTTAGTAGCTCAGGCCCTCAGGCAGGACTGAGGAGACAGGTTCAACAGCAGATGCCCAGGCTCCTGGCTCTGATCAGCTGGGGAGAGGGAGAGACTGCTACCTGTGAGATGGGTGGCAGGGGGGACGCAGACCCTCCCACTACACTGCGTCCCAGCCCAGCGCACACTGACATTAGCTCTGGCAGTGTTGCAGCCGGACTCAGAGTGGCTGCCCCCGGGCTACTTCCTTTCTCCCCTTCTAGAGGTACCTGGATCCAGACGGCATCCTCCACGGGGTCACACATCACTGGTTCCTCAGGATAGCTGGTGAGCAGTAGGCTTGGCGGCTCCTCGGGGTAAGTGGCATGTGGTAGGACTGGCAGTTCATCAGAGTAATGGGCGAGAGGTAGGCTTGGCAGCACCTCTGGGCTCGGGCTAGCATTGGGCATTGGCTGGTCTGGCCAGCCCTTGGGTCAGCCGCCGATCGCTGTGGTCCCCCCACCAGGAGCTATGCCACAAGCGTCTGGTCGCTCAGGTGGCTGAGAGTCAAGTGAGCTCTGGGTTTGGGCTTTTCTACTTCCTGTCCTGCGCCCTCATCTCTGAGGAGTGGACACAGGGTTTGCTGGCTCCACCTACTTTGGTGTCCAGAGAGGCTCATCCCCCTCTGGGGCAGCGGGGAGCCAGACGGCCTTGCTACATGGGCTTGTTATCCCAAGAAGAGTCTCTGATGTGCTTTAAACCAAAGGCACTGCTTCAGGTAAAACTTACAAACTTACTACAAACAGATTTATCAACTACAAAGATTGATTTTAAATAAGTCAACGCACAAGAAGTCAGATTTGGTCAAATGAAACAAAAGCAAAACACATTCTAAGCTGATCGTACAGTTTCAAAGTCCTTACAAACTTAGATGCTTCTCACCACAGGGTGGTTGGTTACTCTTCAGCCAGGCTCTCCCCTTTTATCAGCGCTTCAGTTGATTGGTGCGGTGTCTGTAGATGTAGGTGGAAGAGAGGGGAAGAACATGGCAAATGTCTCTTCCTTTTATCATGTTCTTTCTTCCCTCTTGGCTTTGCCCCTTCCCCCTTCAGAGTCAGGTGAGCATTATCTCATTGCAGTTCCGAACTGACCAAAAGAAGCGGGTGACTCACTCAAGAATACAACAGACCCTTTTGTTGCTGCCTAGGTCAGTGTCCTTTGTTCCTTTGAGGCTGGGCTGTGTTTGTCCGAAAAATGCCCTGCTGAGGTATGACCTGCCTCTCTACTCTTGGAGAGTTTTTACCTGGGCTTATTTTAAGCCATGAAGACATATTTTCAGCCTCATAACTATATACATGAAATTATAACATATAATATCACAGTAACATTGCTGTAACAACAAGTACTATAACATCACTATAACAACAATGCTCAGTACATCACGAGCCTTCCGAAGACACCCGACATGACAAACTTTGCATTGTATACCAACCAATCATTTTACAAGGATGAACATGGGTGTACTGGGTGTTCCCCCAAGATACAGAGCATCACACTTGCACAGTGCTGGCATGGGGAAGCCTCTCCATGCCACAGCTAAGTTCTGGAGTGGTGGTGAGGGGGAAGGGATTTCCAGTCTGTTTATGCCCTGACCCTGCAGGCTCCGAAGGCTTAGCACCCTCTTCACCCCACCCCAACCTTTGGTCCTGCCCCCAGGGAGAATGGCGCTGCTCTGTCCTGTCCCTTTGGCACTGTGTTCTGCAAAGCCACCTCTTGGGCCAGGTTCGCTGAAGCCCCTGTAGTCATGTTCCCTGGCCTCTGGTGCACAATGCATCCTTAGGGCTTAACATCTTATTGTCCACGCTGTAGCTGAGGGACAGGAGTCAGCTGGATTATGTCCAGCAGTAGACTGGAGGTGTTAGCAGCCTTTCAACTGCTAAGACAAGCTGCTTCCAGCCACAGGGGTGGGGGGAGAAGAAATGAGTTCTGCAAAGACATGGGGCAGGTCATCCCTTCTCCCTCCCTCTGTCCCCTTCCTCCCACACAGTGTCAAAAGGATGCTGCTGGTCACATTCTGGTCTGAACCCAGATAGAAATCGGGGGAAGGGGCAATATGACTCTGCATGGCCCCTACCAGTGTACTTTCCAATTTTTCCCATGCATGTGCAGCATGAATTTTGTTATGTGCACCAATATGAAGATGATGTCTCATACATCACTTCCACATTGGTGCACATAAGAAAATTCATGTAATGAGGGTGGAGCTGAGGGGTTCGGATTGTGGGAGGGGGTTCTGGGCTGGGGGAGAGGGTTGGGTGCTGGGGCGGGGTGAGGACTCCAGTTGGAGGAGCGGGCTCTGGGGTGGGACTTGTAACCAGATTTGCTCGTTACTTTGGGCTATGCTCATTTATTAGGGTTACTTTTCTGGGGTGGGGGGAGGTTATGGAATTCTATCAATACACTGCTTGTGTCACTTGTGTTCTCATACAGAGCTCTATTTCTCCCTGCTGCAAGTTACCTCCCAATGGAGCTATCCTTCAAGACCTAGGTTCCCCAGGGCTGGGTTCGTCCAGCCCCAGAATCTCTGTCTCGCTCACACACACACACACACACACACACACACACACACACACGTGCATCTGAGAGGATCGGGTTAATCACCACTCTCAAGCTGACCCCTTATATGTTCCTGGACTCAGTAGGCTGGGATGAGCAGCATTTCCCTATCTGTCACCCTCATAGGCCCTTGGATTCAGCAGGCTGGGTCGAGCAGCACTTCCAAGCTGCCACACTTGTGTGTCTCAGGTTGAGCATGTCCCTATTCCCACTTTCATATTACAATTTTTCTGGTAGTAACTCAGCAGTGATAGCTGAGATCCTCCACTCCTGGAGTTGTTCACACACAGCCTCCGGCATGTAAGCTGCTCCTTGGACACTAGTCAATATCTCTGGTCCCAGATACAACCCTAGGAACCTCTGTCTTGTAGTGTCCAGTTATGCCCACTGGACGTTGCAAGCTTATCTGTTTAACAAAGAAATTGATATGTGGGCTTGTTAGCCCAAGGGGAGTCTCTGCAAGGTAAGCACTATACCCTGGACTGTGACTGACCTCGCCTAGCTATCTCACAATAAAAACTACACCACATTATCTCAAGAGCTGGTCAGAAACAGTTTTCTTATCCCACAAACATCTCAAAGACAGAATTTTTTCCTTTCTCAAATCAGACAAAAAGCTGACATCTTGAAAATATTTGTGAACGAAAAAAAATTTTTTTCTCATTTTGGGTCAGTTGAAACATTTTTTTTCCCAATTTTGACTTTTTTACAGGCTGTTTGTTGAACCTGCCCATTCCTCACAAATAGTTTTGATTTTGAAAAAAACAGTCAAAAATTCCTATCTTGCTTTACTTATAACGTTAATGAAGCTCTTGAGATTCATGTACATGTGGTCAGCTTTGAATCTAAAGGCAACTAGAAGATGATACTTTTCCAATGGTGAAAGTGATATGTACATCTTCGTCTGGTTATTTTTGATTTTAAGACCAAGCAGTTTGGTTTATTTGTAGGGAATTATGATATTTTCCTGAACCCAATAAGAAATTTTTTCATCCTTTTGATCACACATATGTTTGGTGAGGTAAATTTGTTTGATCCCATGTGCCTTTTAGATTAATGCAAGTTTTCATATTTTGCATTATTTTTCATGTCTATATTGCTTTTAAAACAGTCATACAAAGCTATATACAACGGGACAAACTGTCAGTTGGTGCAATATGGAGCTATCATAATTTCCATCCACTGAGGAGCTGGCCAAAAAACGCAAAATATGGACAAGCAACAAAAAAACAAGTAAAACTAGAGACTGCTAAATCATTTCTGTCTCTACTTCATGTCCTTAGTGACCTCATGCACCTTTCATTTAAACATCTATCTTCCTTTAAAAAACAACAGAGTCCCATGGCACCTTATAGACTAACAGATGTGTTGGAGCATAAGCTTTCATGGGTGAATAGTCACTTTGTCAGACACTTTTTACAGATCCAGACTAACATGGCTACGCCTCTGATACTATCTTCCTTTAATTAATAAATTCTTCCCCATTACATATTTGAATATACTTTATATATGTTTTCTATATTTCTTCTGCTTCAGCCTCATAAGGTATGCAAGAGAGAACACCTCTTTCAATATTTATAATGTTAAGTCTATTTAAGGTTGTACTATTTCCTCCCGTTTTGGGGACATTAAACTTCTATTCATGTTTTATTCTTTAGTCTTTCATGTCCCTGCAAGCTGACTAAAAAAATCAGTTAGTCACAGGAGATAAACCCTCTTTATAGTGAGGAAAGAGTGAGAAGGTGTTTGTTTGTTTGTTTGTTTGTTTGTTTGTTCGTTCGTTCTTTGGAAGTTCTTACCTGTCAGTAGGATTTAAAGTGCCAACCGATTACTCAGTGATTCCCCATAAATAAAAAGTCATCTGTTCTTTAAATCAAAGGTAGACTGGATTGTCCATTACATATTTCAAGTATGTAACAAATTATAAACATGGGATGTTGATGCTTCCTGCCCTTTGTCTGTATTGTTCTGATCTCTATGTAGCTTTAGGTGAGGAAAGTATCAGAACTCAGACTATCTGGCTCCAGAATATAGAGGCCCATTTACACAGGAATTCTGGATCACAAAATAGCGAGAGCTTTATTTTAGATTGTTCCTCCCTTGTGCTTCTGAAATTAAGAGGTTAAAATAATCTCCAGTTTCTTTGTTTCTGACACCATGATTCCAAAGGCTGTGAAGTCCATCTGTGGTAAAGCACTTAGTCACAGGCAATATGGTCTTGTTTCTTTTTACACAGATGTTCCACAAGAGTGACAATAAGATTAGGTCCAAGAAACTAAACATTTGACCCCTGTCTTTGTTGCAATGTTTTATTCACCGGGGAAGTGTTAATTATACAACTAGATCCAGTAGTCTTTAAAAGCTTAAGTGCCAAAGAAAGTTGTGTCTTCTCTAGGGGAAGCTTCTGCCCTTGGGTAAACATACACAGTTCTGCCATTGAAATAAATGGCATGAGAAGTGTTTGGCCTCTGGCGAGTATGTTTTGGGCTGTACGGGAATATGCTGTTATGCTGAAGGGTGAGTGTAAACTCATTTCAGTGTTACATGTTCCCTCACTGTATAATTTACCACATCCTGAGTTAATCTAATTTCGATGAAGCTTTTCCTTTTTTATTCTGGGAATTTAACATAAAGTAACATTTTATATACAAATTTATTAGAAGAATGTTGTTTTCAAATGTTATCCAATTCTTTTAAGAGAGAGATCAGAGAGCCACATTGTAGGTTGGATTCTCAGTTCAGGTACCTTAGTGAAGTAGAATATGAGGTGCTTAATTTGTACCAGGGGTTGCTTGAGCTGAGCCCTAGCACCTGTAGGCTTGGCAGTTAAAGCCCCAGCATATCTGGGCTTGGTGCTATGAATGTAAAAAAAAATTGCTTGAGCCCTGGCACCTCTTTCATTACAAATTAAATACTGAGAGTAGGGAATCAGTTCCAATATAGACCTGAATGGTGACATCGGCTGTTTCCATTCTGTGCCAACAGCACTACCTAACAGTACAAGCAAATGAAAAAGTATTTCCTTTATTTTCATTGCTACTATGCAAGTACCAAACAAAATGTAGCGTCACTGGAGCCATAAGGAAGGTATTTCGATTTCTCAAATATATATGCGTAAGTTTCGTGCATGCTCCAGTAACAGAAGAGTGAGAAAGAAACAGGCTGAAAACAGCCATGATTTTTCAGTTCTTCTGTTTCTGATTACTACAGTGTCACCAAGTTTCACAATTTCATTGCAAGTTTCATGCTATTTGGTGTTTTCCTTAAAGCCCCAGCTCCTGGAGTCAGATGATTACATGAGACTATCAGATTTGAAAAAAGCTTGGGTTTTTAAATCTGTTCTATGTGAATCTTAGACCAAGTTTGTCGAAAAGGATAAATAAAGTTTATCAGCCTTTCAAGTGTCTAGACCCACCTTCCTCTATTCCTGTCTACACTGAAAATACATTATCTTACAAATCCTGAAATTATGCCCATAAGTCATTAGTTATAAGTTACTTTTTGAAAATGTAGATTTAAAATAGCTTGTTATGCAATGTTGGATTTGACCTTATGCCTGATATTCTTCATAGAGATATGCTTATGATGTGAATATGGCATAACTAAGATGTGTTATAGGGTGAGAATTTGCTACTATTAACCAGTTAATTCAGTGGATTAAGTTTAGTTTGCTTGTTTTGTTTTATTTGCTCAGTATTCTACTGTGATCTCTTGGCTATCCCTTATAATCACTTAAAATTTATCCTTTGTAGTTAATTAACTTGTTTTGTTCTCTAAAACCCAGTTTGTGCAATTCATAACTGGGGGCAGGGAAGGACAAAAGTTGTGCATATCTTCCTTCACATTGAGGGAGGAAGCAAATTTTGTGAGCTTATGCTATACAGTTTTCTGTGCAGTGCAAGACAATACAATTTGGGTTTACACTCCAGAGGGGATGTGCATTTGAGAGCTGGACCATTTCCTAGATATCTTCCCATCCAGAGCTGACTGCAAACTCTGTGTGATTCTACACTTGGCTGTTTCTCTACTGGTGTGTGTGCCGGAGGAGGCTGGAGGGCCTGGCTCAGCAAAACAGTGTAAGGGAGCCCAGGATGGTGGAGCAGGCAGGCTCAGTGAAACCCCAGTACAACAGCTAACACTCTGGGGTGGGAGGGTCCAGCCTGTCGCAGCAGTGCAGAAAGCAGGGTCATGTGCACAGCTTATTGCTCTGAGACACTGCTGGTGATTTTAAGAGACTTTTAAGAGTGTTGGCTAAGGAACAAACAAAGTGGTTACTGATTTGTTATTTTCTGTTTTCTTATTTAGTGCAAAGGAGATAGGGACAGAAAAAGTAGGAAAATGAGTGAAAGTGAAGCTACCAAAAAGTTGGAGCTTTTGCAGATGAATTTGAATACTAAGCATCTATTAGAAATAAATAACAGCAGAGGAGTTTGAGTTTGATGGGAAGCAGTAGTCTCATTTTACCCCATAGAAGAAGAAGGATGGATGGGAGGCTGGATGCTCACCTGCCCAAGTTCATTCCTCCAGGGTTCATCCCAGATGTCCTGAAAAAACACCTTCTGGGCTCTTCCACTATCATTGTAAATCCACTGATCATCTGAGGAATAAATGCCATCTACTGAGTGGGAAAAGGCAGCAGGCAACTCATGGAAATGCTGCTACCCAGAGCACAGAGGCACCTCAGGCAATTTTCATTTATTGTACAGGATTTGTAAAAATAACCACTACATGGCCTGGCAAGAAGCACATAAATTAATGGCAAAGAGTTCCCTGGATGGAGAGATACTGGTGCAGAAATTTCTGTGGTCAGGAGAGACCTTGTTCAGGAGAAGACATACTGCCAGGACAGATGCCAGGGCTTTTGTTGGTAGGAGGTCAAAAAATCCTTGTGCCTTTGGCTAAAGGGCACATGGAAACTGGGAATTTTCAAGTTGAATTAACAGTTGCCACTGTTTCCCATAATCCAACCCAAATGTTATTGGGGAACAATGGGCTGCCCAGGGGTCTGTCAGCAGCAAGGAGAAATCTTGTTCTAAAGAGACAGAGGGAAAGAGTAAAGTCACAGAAACTTCTGGGGAAATGGTAGAGTGTCTCTTTAATCTCTTTGCAGCAGTGAAAAACAGTCTGCTGCCAAAGGTGGGTGTGGTTGAGACGAGCTCTTATCCAGTGGCTAAAGACAAGCTTTTCTCCAGGCGAGAAGGGAAGTTTTTGCCTGTCTGTGTGAAGATTATTCAGGCTGCTTGCTGCCATCTAACTGATGCCAAGAAAGGGACAGACCTCACTCTAGAATGCAGAGATGTGTCCTAGAGGGAAGCCCAGAGGAGGGTGGTGGAATCCTAGAGACCACTGCAGTGGGTGAGGTTTCCATGAGCTGTGTAACTGGAGGCAAATCCAATTTGAAGAGGGAAGAGGGTACAGAGCTTACCAGTGAAAACTCTGTTCTGCCTGTTAGCTGTGAGCCAATAGCTGAACAGCGGATAGATCCCACTCTAGAGAACACAGAGGTGTGTGCATTAGAAGGGGATCCAGAGAAGGAAGTTAAGTAGGGAGTTTGCTCAGGAGAGATTTGCCAGAGAGAACCCCCTCGGCCTAGCCTCATAAGTCATGTGCTCCAACCCCATAATCATTTTTTTTGCCCTTCACTGGACTTTTTCCAATTTTTCCACATCCTTCTTTTAGCGTGGGGCCCAAAATTGGACACAGTACTCCAGATGAGGCTTCACCATTGCCGACTAGAGGGAAATGATCACGTCCCTAGATCTGCTGACAATGCCCCTACTTATAGAGCCCAAAATGCCAATAGTCTTCTTGGAAACAAGGGCACACTGTTGACTCATATCCAGCTTCTCGTCCACTGTAACCCCTAGGTCCTTTTCTGTAGAACTGCTGCCTAGACATTCGGTCCCTAGTCTGTAGCAGTAAATGGGATACTTCCATCTTAAGTGCAGGACTCTGCACTTGTCCTTGCTGAAGCTCATCAGATTTCTTTTGGCCCAGTCCTCTAATTTATCTAGGTCCCT
>NC_133771.1:190619460-190623438 GCF_003597395.2 Chelonoidis abingdonii | reverse complement strand
ATAATGGCCAATGGCTCTGCAATCACATCCTCAACTCCTTTAGCACCCTCGGATGCAGTGCATCCAGCCCCATGGACTTGTGTTTGTCCAGATTTTCTAAATAGTCCCGAACCACTTCTTTCTCCACAGAGGGCTTGTCACCTCCTCCCCATACTGTGCTGCCCAGTATAGTAGTCTGGGAGCTGACCTTGTTCGTGAAGAGACAGACAAAAAAAGCGTTGAGTACATTAGGTTTTTCCACATCCTGTGTCACTCGGTTTCCTCCTCCATTCAGTAAGGGGACCACACTTTCCTTTACCTTCTTCTTGTTGCTAACATACCTGAAGAAACCCTTCTTGTTACTCTTAACTTCTCTTGCTAGTTGCAACTCCAAGTGTCATTTGGCCTTCCTGATTTCACACCATATACAAGATGTGCTATGATAATCATACCTCGAAGCACCTCTGTATCATGAATTTGCTGGTGATGTTATGTCTCTTTATACACAATCTGTGGATTGTAAAAAAGAATTTGGTACTGATGATGAATCCTTTAAAAACGTTTAACATGCATGATTTTTGGAAGAAACTTTTGTATAAGCAAGGAGTGGTAACAAGGAAGTTCTATAAGAATACTGCTTCTCAGCTATAAATAGGCTTAGACCTTGGCACAGCAGAGAAAGCATAACCAATGTAGACTGCTGTTTGGAAGGGGAAACTGAGGCACACTGCCTTATGGCGTTGGTGGCTAAAAGTCAAGACACTACACTTTAAAAAATATTAATTTCAACTAGCAAATTCTCACCCTGAATCTTGTTTTGTGCTGGTTGTGCTGGTTGCAGAGTTTCTTGAAGGTAAAATGCACTTCCAGCAGCTTAAATCTACAGGTATTCCTTTCACAGACTAGACCTTTCTAGCCTGAGCTCAGCCCTTGCCCTCCCTAGCTTAGTTTGTTTGTTTCTTCAGATGTTTTCAGCTGTCCTCCTTCTTGGGCGGGGAAGCAGTGGAGAAGAACCAAGATTAACTCACTTCCCAGCCTTAAATAGGATTTGCATATGATGGGACTTCTTTGTTTCCCAGTTTCACCCCGCCCCCCCACCACTTAGTGGAAAAACACTAGAAGTCCAGGAGGGTGTCCAGTACCAGGTGACATGATCACCTGACTCTGCAATGTCAAAGCAGCATCCCAGGAAACTTCTCAGGAAGGAGGGAGATTAGTTTCTTTAAAGTCCTCTTGCCCTTCCTACTGTCCCATCCCGACACACTGTCTGGTGGGCATTCCCCATGTGTAAAAACAGTTGTAATTGTTACATAGTCAATATTCCTAACTTCAGAGACATAAACGATACATGCATACAAATAGGATAATCATAATCAGTAAATTATAACCTTTCCAATGATACCTCACATGACCCATCTTGCATAAAACATATCTTAGATGTGTCATATTTGTATCATAAGCATATCTTTATGAAGATTATGGGGCATAGGGTCATGGAGTTCTTTCATTCTTGGATACTAGTGAGAACCTATTGATACTTCTCAACAAGACTGATAGCCACTTCTTCACTTAATTGCTCCAGTTGTTTTCTTCACTTTGCAAGTCAAATCTATTGCAGCTATGTCAAGCAATGAAACTGGCTCACTAAATGATGTGCTTTAGGTTTTTAATACCATTGACATATGTATCAATTTATTATAAATTAGATGCATTCTGTGGTTACTTGGTTAGAGGCACATGCCTGAAAGAGACAGACTTTTGTGATGCTAGAGCCATCAAGATCTGGTAAACTCAAGTGATGCTCAGAGGCTCTCTCCTAAAGTTGCATGCAGTAGTAAGTGGAATGATCACTGACCCAGACTCCTTGTTCCCTTATATGTCTCTATGGGTATGTTTTCATTGCAGAGTTAGCCCAAGCTCTTAGATGTGTGCTGCATCTCTATCCCTCATCACCTCCAGTCTGTATAAAACCCTCTTACCTACGTTAAGTGGTGCTTTCAACCTACACTACGTAGCACAGCTGATGGTGTGTATTTAGAGTCCAGGTTCCACTTGCACTCAGGCTGATATTCCAGCCACTTTGCAGTGAGGACACAGGCTGAATCACTCAAGTGCTGATAGACCTCCAGTGCCTTCTTACTATTCGCCCTGTGTGCCCAGAATGACAGACAAGTGGCTCAGCGTACATAAGTGTTAAGAACCCAGGGTCTGGCCCCAGAAGTTCTCTGACACACACAAGGAAGTATGTCACTAGTAAGGACACAGGGAGTTGGATGAGACTTTGTGTTGTGGCTGCTCACACCTGGGATAGGCTAATCACCAGAGTTAACTGAGCACAAGAGTTAACTCTGAAGTGAAGATGTACCATTTATACAGGCAAAAGCAAACAGCATTTGGCAGTAAGGACTTTGAATGACCATATCTTTAAGGAATTCAGTTTGCAAACCACAAAGCGATGTGTAGCGCACCCAACCGACCTCTCTGCCTCTCCGTTTCTTTCCTGTCCATTAACCATGAAATTTGTTGGGTCCATTTCCCCAAATTATG
Source organism: Chelonoidis abingdonii (assembly GCF_003597395.2). Lineage (NCBI taxonomy): Eukaryota > Metazoa > Chordata > Testudines > Testudinidae > Chelonoidis > Chelonoidis abingdonii. Next base: position 190,620,912 of record NC_133771.1, on the reverse strand, counting down.
GGTGTTAATGATATTGCATCACAGCTTTATCAAAAGGCTGGTTTCAGCTTCTGACAAACTGGCAGCACGGGAGGAGGATTTCTTGGAAAGCATCTCTGTTCAAATGCTGTGGAAGCTCAGTAGAAATGGATCAAACAAACATGGTTAGAAATGCAGTGCCAGAAAAGGGAGGGAGTAGACAAAACAGTACAGCCCAAATAGAACAGTGGGATAAGATTGGAGGACTAACAGTATTCATGTTTAATTAGTCTGTGTTTTCATTGAAAAATAGGTGGGTTGCCACCTCAGGCTGAAGGGAAATCCAAGCTCAAAACCTATACACTAAGCTGGCCTGTTAGCCGGAGCGTAAAGCACCCTCAAGCTCAAGTTAGAAGTTTTTTCTGCATGGATGGAAGGGGTCATTAGGAAGAACAATGAAGCTATATCCTGAGCTAATCCTGTAGTGAAGAAGTACCTCAGGGGTTGGCAACCTTCAGCAAGCGGCCCATCAGGGTAGTCTGCTGGTGGGCCATGAGAGATTTTGTTTCCATTGACCATTCACAGACACAGCCCCCCACAGCTTCCAGTGGCTGTGGTTAGTTGTTCCTGGCCAATGGGAGCTCCGGGGGGCCATGCCTGAGGACCGTTAATGTAAACAAAATGTCTCGTGTCCTGCCAGTGGATTACCCTGATGGGCCACGTGCCGAAGGTTGCCGACCGCTGATGTACCCTATCAGGCTAACTGCTTCCAATCTGGGAAAGCTGTTGTTCAGTCACATGTTGTATAACTAGTGGGATCTACTCTATAGTATTTCTAAATGGTCTGTCATCTTGATATCTGTGCAAGAATAATGAGTCATGATCTAATTCTGCTAGACTCCATGCAAGGACTGAGACAGATCATTTTAACTCTTTTGTTGCATATAGCCCTCCTTTTCTTGCTCATTGCTTGAATAGCATACCCTGTCTTTCCTTACAGAAGTCTTCTTGCTCTCCATGTATTCTTCCAAAACACTATAGACAATTTGTCTACAGCTCAGTGGCTTAGTGTCAGCTATTATTTCACTTTTAAAAATAGAAACCAGCAAGAAAGAAGTAAATTTCAGTAAAAATACTGCACAGAAATCCCTAAAAAAAAAAAAGCAAAATGTAAATATAATCTGAAAAAATAACTTCCTCTGTACATAGGATCTACTACTAATAATATCCAGCTTTGCTTTGTGTATTTTTTAAGCCCATTTTAGTAGTGGATCTCATAAACTTGTCTCTTTCCCCCCACATTTTGCTCTCTTTCCCCTTTTAGGAAAGTAGAAATGGGTCATATCAAAACCTTAGTGCTTCATTGTGCATGGTGTCATAAACAGATAGCTAAGGTTAATGTCTCTTTCACCTGGAAAGGGTTAACAAACAACACCTGACCAGAGGACAAATCAGGAAACAAGATACTTTCAAATCTCAAGGGAGGGAAGCCTT
>NC_133771.1:190589665-190619048 GCF_003597395.2 Chelonoidis abingdonii | reverse complement strand
CAAGGAAGGTTTTTGAGGGACAGAGTGTACCAGGCACTGGAATTTCTGGTTGGTGGCAGCACTACAGGATCTAAGCTGGTAATTAAGCTTAGAGGATTCATGCTAGTATCTCATTTTCTGGACTCTAAGGTTCAGATTTGGGAAAGAATACTAGGACACATGGTTTCACAGAATATGGAGCTTGTAACTGAGGGCAAAAGTTGGCCATACATTTAAACCTCTTATTTATAGATTGTAGTTTAGTTTGAACTCACAGACAAAGGACCAATTTATGCAATCCTTATTCAAGCAAAATTCCCATTGAAACCCATGTGGATTTTATCCAAATAAGAAAAATACCACACACAGTCCACAATATTTCTTTCACCAATTGGAATTTCAGAGAACAGAAGATTTGAGTTAGGATATGTATTTCTAGATTAAGGAATTTGCGCTACAGGGAATAAGATTGACATCCAGAAAAAATGTCTCTGGAACTCAGTAAAAGTGGTTTTATAGAAAGCAGCGCTTTTTAAAATGCTCCCATTTATACTAAAAATACACATTGGAGGCTACAATAATGGCTGAAGTGCACAAAAGGTTTCTACAAAGACAGCTATTTCACTGTGTATACCTTATCATATGGAGTGCACTATGCTTTTGTCTAAAGATTTGCCTTTTATCTTCTCTGCTGCTCTTACAAGTGAAACAGTATTATGCTCTTAAGAACCAATGTAAGTTGTCAGGCTAAGGAAGCCTTTGTAGAGATATTTGTTCATAAATAATATCATTATGTGTATGGACAAGAGTTTGAGCTTTTATTGTTAATTTACCAGCTCTGTGTTAGTACAAGTGTCATACCAACCCTCTCCCTTCCCCCCATTTTTAATATAGCTTTATATCTAGTGAATAGCACTGGACTCTATCAGAAATTCATCCATAAATTCCAAATTTACAAATGGAAGAGAAGAAGGAGATTTTGTTCATGTCACTCAGTCTTCAATATTCTGCATTTAAATTCAAGGATTCATGTTTAATGGATAAGGTACAGTAATGAATTTATGTAAGTGTATGTATAACTGCTAATGTCACCACTACTTCCTTTTATTTGCTTCAGGCTCACAGCAATTTGCAACTGCACAGCATCTTTTGTTCTTTCTTTTGTTTTTTCATTATGTTTTGATGCAGCATGGGTAAGTGCAATGCGTAACGCCAGCTACTATAGTATGTCAGGGTGCGTATGGGCAGCAGATTATTATTTTTAATAATCTGCTCATTAAAGTAGAGGTACAGCAGTTGGAGGCGATTCACCGCTGTGAACTTGCATAATGGTTCTCTTCATCAATATTAATAGATGTGCTGACTGTTTGAAGAAGAGAAAGATAGCAGTAGCACTGTCATACACTCATGGGAATAAAAGGAAAGGGGAAAAATTATTTTGGATTTCAGTACTTTAACGCAGAGCCCAGATTGAACACTCTAATACCTCTGCTGGAATACCATTACTTTTAGGAACCAAACTCCCATGGACTATCAGCAGCATTACACTTTGAAAACTCATTACTTTGGTCCCACTATTCAAATATTGACTTGCATCTATTCTCTTTGTGGGCTAATCCCTCATCACTTTTTAATCCTTATTCACATATCAGGTAGACATGAATCATGCTTTTTGTGTGGAAGTATATTAAAAATACATCCTCAAGATAGTTTGCAGTTTTGTTGTAGTCATGTTGGTCCCAGGATATGAGAGAGGTAAGGTGGGTGAGGTAATATCTTTTATTGGAGCAATTTCAGTTGGTGAAGGACACATGACCTGAAGAAGAGCTCTCTGGAGCTTGAAAGTTGTCTCTTTCACCATCTTAAATTGGTCCAATAGAAGATATTACCTCATTCATCTTGTCTCTCTCAAGTCAAAATAGATAAGCCTTGCTGGCCGTTGGAAACCTGTGTCACTTTGTCTTGAGTGGTTCATGATTCCAGACTTCAGGTCAGACTGTCAAAAACAAAGCAGACCCCCTCAATCTGCTGATATGTTCGATAACTAGATCCCACAAACCCAGTAACAAATGTGAACTCCTGAATCCCTGTAATAGTTTTACCATGGAGTCATAGACAGTCCCCTTGGATTTAGTTATAAATGATAACTCACACCGAAAATCACAAAATATTTAGGTTTCTCCCAGTCTCGTGAGACCAATCACTTACCCCAGATCAATTTGTGCCTTAAATCTTACACCAAAGACAACACTGGTAGCCAATCCTACAGTAAACTAACCAAGGATTTGTTAAATGGGCAAAAGAAATGAAAGTGATTTACAAGTTAAAGCAGGCAAAATACAGTCACGAGCTAATTACAATAAATGGTTCCAAAAAATGACATAGATGTTGTAATTTGCCCACTGAATGAATTTTTAGGGCTAACCAACGTTGATGCTGGGGATCACTGCTTTTGTTTCTTATCTCCAGTTCTTGGAAGAGTCCAACAGCAAAGAAATAATCATTTCTTCTTGTGAGCATCTTTATATGCCCTTCCCACAAAATTTAAACCAATGGGATGAGCCCTCTGGCATGTAACTTCTTCATGGGTGGATGGGGCAATCAACAAAGTTTTTGTCCTACAATGGCCCAATTAGTCTTGATAGTCCTTCTTGGTGGATGGGGGAACCACTCTTGCTTAGGTTCACCAGTTCAAAGAAAAACTTTCATAATACATTATTGCATAAGACATAACAAGTAAGATTAATGCATGCAGCAATTTACAAGCATTTATAGTCTAAACACATCCTTACAAATCTTAACACCCATCTTGAACCCATGGTTTCCAGCTATGAATTTGTCAATGCTCAGCTAATGTCTACAGCCTTGGCAAGAGCTGGCAGCTGATTTACTAGCATCAGAACCTGTTGCCTCAGAACATAAGCATATTTCAAATTGGCCAGCTGTCTATCAAAAAAAAAAACCAAAACCCAAATCCAGTGATAAGCTTTATCTTTATTCTGAGTTGCTTAGATTGTTTCCTTTCTTAAAAGAACAATTGCAACACAGATTGTACAAAAACACTTTATAGCTGTTACATGGTCAGCCCTGGATTGCTATCACTATACTCGATATGAGGCCATAAAGACATATGTTAACACATGTTGGGAAGAATCCTGCCTTTGCCTCAGATGTGTGAACTATTTAGTATGGAGTGCAATGTATATCGTTAAGGCTACCTATGGGTTTCCATTCTAACCTCATTCTATTTTGCTCATAACTTTCTGAAATTTTCAGCTCTCAAGTCGTGTGTCTGCCCCAAATCTGATCTGTTTTTTTGTAAATGTGAGCAAGATTAGTTCAACTAAAATTGAATATGTTTTTAAACTAAATCTTGCAACATTTTTTTTAAAGTTTGAAAGCCATAACTGCCATGGATGGAAAGCTAAAAGCTGAGGAAAAGTGCCTTTATTATGTGCTTTGGCAGAAGCTGTTTTGGAATAGGCTAAGTTATGAGGTGTTGAAAATCACATTTCATGAATGCACAAAACACCTTTTTAATGGATAACATTTTATGAATCAGAGTATACCAAGCTAAGAGCACTATGAGCACTGATGAAGGAGGGTTAAAGCATGTCAGGAATTTTTTGACAAAACTTTTTTGTTGTTAGAAAATGCTTGAAACCTAAACTTTTCACAGTAATGTATTGTTTCGACAAAACTTGCATTGGGAATGGTATCTCAGGTCCAGGATGGGATTTCTGGTCAAAACAAGAGAGAGAAACCCATGTTCAAGTTCCCACTCAGGGTTATTCACACCAGGGACTTGCACCTATGTTTCCAATATGTGCACTAACTATTGAATTTTTATTTTTTTTCTCACTCTCATATCTCTGTTTTGTTCCAGTAGAGAAACAGTAGGGAACATTTTTGAAGACATGAAAAGTTACTTATCTGTAGGCAGGAGCTCCTAGGTTTCCTGCCTTATTCCATGCAAACTCTAAAGCTCACATTGAATGCTGAGTCTTGCTTAATTTAAATGTGCATCTGGTAGACTGTATATGAGGGTACAATCTAACACACACTGAAATCAATGGAAATCCCCTTTAACCCCTCCTCCCCCTTAGTGAGGTCATGGAGATTGAGCAGGTCCTCGATGAAGCAGTGTTCCATTTAGTCCTTGACTACATGTGATCTTCTAAGGTAAGGCATGAATAGGGCAGGTCTACTTAGGCTTGTGGGATCTTTATATGCAATTAAGGACTCTGTGACGCTGTGTCTCATGTTCTTCATAGAGATATTATGGCATAACTATGATGTATTCTTTATGACAGACCATGTGAGATATCATTGAAAAGGTTATGATTTACTGAATATGATTATCTTATTTGTATGGATGTATCATTTTGATATATTGAATATTGACTATATATTTGTATTACAAATGTGTTTACACCTGGGGAATGTCCAATAGGTAGAATGCAATCAGTCTAGGTGGCTGGCTGGGAAGGGACACTTGGAGAAAACAGTAGGCCTTAGAAGAAGTTTATCTCCCACCGGGGGGCCTTCCTGAGGATTCTACAAACAGCCTCTGAGTCATAGCTGCTATGATAGTACAGGTACATGTGACCTGGTACTGTATTCCATCTTTGAATACCAGTGTTTTTCCTTTGAAAGGCATGAGAACCAAGCTTGGAGACAAAGGGTTCCTGCCATATGCAAAAGCTATTTAAGGCAGGGGAGTGACATTATCGTGGTTCTTCACTTGCTCCCTGCACAAAAGGAGACTCCTGGAAACACTTGAGGAACAAGGACTGAAATGGGGAGAGGTGTTGGACCCAGGCTAGAGGGGTTTCTAGCCTGTGAAAGGAATGCCTGTTGGTTTTAAGCTGCAAGCAAGGGCAGCTGGCCCCTAAGGATCTCTGCAACTAGCTTAAATCATAATTTAGGATGAGAAATTGCTACTCATATCCAGTCTCTGTAGTATATTATACTTAGATTGCATTTTTGTTTATTTGCTAGGTAATATGCATTGATCTGTTTAACAGCACTTATAATCACCCAAAATCTATCTTTTGTAGTTAATACATTTTTTTGGTTTGTCTAAAACCAGAGTTTGTGGGAGTTACAACTTGGGGCAGAAAACTGTTGTATACTCCTCTCCACATTGAGGGAGGGGGCGAATTTCATGAGCTTATGCTTTACAATTCTCTGTGCAGTGCAAGATGGTATAATTTTGAGTTTTCCCTCCAGAACAGGGTGTGCACTTGAGTAGCTGGCCAGTTCCTTAGCTGAAGTCTTCCCATGCAGAGATGATCTCAGTGTTTGTATGTAGCTGCAGCCGAATGCATGCTGGAGGGGGATTGAGGGCCTGACACAGCAGTACAGCGTAAAGGGAGCCTAGGCTGGTGGGTCAGGCAGTATCAATGGTACCCCAGTTCCAGTCGGCACCCCAGGGGGAACCCATCACAGACTCATTTAATTATGTACGCATAAGGAATTAGAGTGAAGGTTGCATTGCAACTTCAACTCTGTGGCGGTTCCTGACTTGAATGCTGAACTACTCAGTCTTAAACTTTCTTATCATACATGTTCGGATCCTCAGCTAGTGTATGTCAGCATAGCATCATTGATGATTTTGTAAAGGGACTGCTTAATGCACAAGAAACATTATATTTACTTACAGCACTGAACATGCTGCTTCATTCAATAATATACGAAGAGTGCATGGGAGAAACATACACTAACTAACAAGGAAGTATGGAAAGGGTGAAACATGACTCCAACCCATAATACTCTGCGTAACCTAGTTAACCCCTTGATGACCATTTTATTGCAGCTGCAGTTACACCAATTTACACCAGCTGAGGCCGTAGCCTACTGAGGATGCTTCATGTTAGGGTTTTTTGGTGTTATTTGAGCAATGCTCATATATATTGTAATGCAGGAAAATTTTATATAGTGGAGGTACTGAGAGCCATTGAACAAAACTGTAAGCCCTGTATATGATGGGAACCACTTCAAGGTAGGGAGTGTGACAGCACCTCAGCACCCCTAGTTCCAGTACCTATGCTGTAATGAGAGATGTTACTGAAATTATCTATACTATCTTCACATTCTCATAGAGATTATTAAAGTTCTCCCTAGTGAGAAAATGCCTAAAGGACATTTTTTGGTTTCCTCTGAATCTTGCAAGAAGGATGCTGGGCCAAATTCTCTGCTAGTCTGAATAGATGCAGTTTTGCTGAAGTCAATAGAAGTGCACTGACTTACAACAGTAGAAAATTTGGCCTGTTAAAGGCAAACCACTGCCAGTAGTGTGGTTGTGTACACTAACCTTTTGTCTTATAATGTCAAATAATCCATAAATAGCCACAACATAAAATAATGGCCTCAAGTTTTGTCTTTGGAACAAAGCAGGGACTTTAAATCTTGCATCTTAAAACAAACAAATAATAAAAAGAATTAATGCTGGGACTGAGCTATATGATCTTGGTGTGACACACCCTTTGGATGAGAGGAATGGAAATTTTACTAGAATGGCTCCAAAAGCCAAAAGATGGAAGAAAGCAGAATCAATACCACATAGTCATCCCCTCCCCCTGAAAACCATGGAAGTCCTCCATGCAAATGTAATATGGGAAGGATATTGTTACTTAACCTAATAGTGCTGGGTAAAAGGATTATTGGACAACATCTGATGCAATACTTACACTGCTTGCTCCCTAACTCCCATACTTCTGACTTAAATCAACTGGAGCAACTCAAATGAAGAAATGGCTACTAGCTTTGTAGCTGGGAAGCACCAATACTCCAGTATTGTATTTCAGAACAGCTCTGGAAAGAGACTTTATTGGTTGGGTCCAGAGTGGAAGGATTGGAGATAGGGGGCTGCTGTTCTCTGTCAATTTCACAGCTAGAGTTAATGCTACTCATTACAGCTTTAAGTCATGCAGCATACATTCTTCCTGGGGAGGGATTTTATGTAACTGCAAGCCATTGGCAGCAGGGCTCTTCAGTAACTGTGCTACAATGGACAAGGGGGCCAGGGGTAGCATAGAGGGACTGTCTCTTCAGAGAACTTCCCCAGATCTGGGGGACAGGATTCACTGCAGGATCCTTTGAACTGTGCCATAGTGAGGCCATTCCACTCCATCCCCAACATGGTCTCATCAAGTGGCTGATAGCCATGTGAAGTTTTACACTCATTTCATCCACAAGATGGGATGATCAGACCCACTGTCTTAAACCTACTATACTGTAGGTACATATTCCAAGGGTTTCCAAGCTACCCAAGTCACTGCAGTAATTTGCTCTTGTCTGTAATTAACATATCATGTATTTGGCACCGTGATAGAAGAGAGCTGGGTTCTGTGTTTCCTTTGTTTTTTTTGGTGTAAGGAACACCATTAACATTGTCATCTTCGTCCAGCTTGTCCTCATTCATTCCTCCACGAATGCAAGTCAATGACACATCTTTACATTTTATTGAGAGCATGTTCTTTCCATTTCTGGACAAAGAGTTTTATCCTGGGATCAGCCTAGCGTGTTTTTGGTCTGTCCAGTGATCGCTTGTGGTCTCTGGGGATCCAATCACTGATGTGGATTGCCCACCTGTTGTCTTGCCTGTAGATTACATGACCCACTCATCTTTGCTTTGCATCATACATCACCTGCACTACATCAGACACCTTTGCACGCATTCTGATCTCCTTATTCAGTATATGATCATGGAGCAATATCTTATACATTCGCCTTTCCATTGCTCTCTGGGTGACAGCAAATTTTTCTTCCTCCACTTTCGTTGTTGACCAGCTTTCTGCTCCCTATAGCATTGCTGGCAGAACAGTGAAGTTAACCAGTTCTTTCCTTTTCTTCATGGGCAGTTCATCATCTGTTAGAGACATCTTTATTTTGTTGAAACTTGCCCACCTGGCCTTTCACCTCCTACTGCATTCGTCTCTGATCAACTGCTGACTCAGGTAAATATATTTGTCGACCTTCTCAATTTCTTTCCGATTTACAGTGATGATTCCTTCTGCACAATGCTCATTCCACATCCACTTCATCTTCAATGTGTTCACTTCCAACCCAATATCATGTGAAAGTATTTGAAGTTGCTGCAGTTTGTTTTCAAGTTTTGCTGTGTCCTTTGCCAGTATTACACACTCATCAGTGAAGAGAAAATGTGTAAACTGTTCTCTGTCAGTTCTGATTCCTTCTGCCCAGTTCAATTTCTTGAACAGCAGCTCCAGTGTTGCTGCAAACAGTTTCACTGAGATTGTGTTGCCTGGGCTGACTCCTCTGCGTATAGTAATAACGCAGGGGACATTTAATAATGTTATCTCTGTCGAGCAATTGTGGTTAATTTTTTCCAGCAGGTTGATGTTCCTAGGGTTGATTCCGATTTCATTGAGCGTGCTGAGTACAACATTAATCTCTACTGAGTTGAATGCCTTTTTGTAGTCGATAAATGCAATACACAGTGATACTTTCTATTCCTTGTATTTTTTGGTGACTGCTGAACTGAGTGGATGTGATCAGTTATTGAGCACATTGAGTGAAAACCAGCTTGTTTTCTGCTTTCATGCATTTCAAGATCCTCCTTATTCCAATTGAGTATGATGTGGGTGAAGACTTTGTACACTTGTGAGAGGAGTGTGATCAGACAGTAGTTGCTCAGTTCTTCTGGATCGCCTTTCTTCATCAATAGTATTGTTCTTGATTTTTTCCATTTATCTGGAACATGCGTTCTATTGATGTAGATGGTGAATCATTGCACCAATGCTTTAAAGAGAGTGTCTTCCCCTACTTTGAGATATTCCTGCTAAACATCATCAACTCCTGGACTCTTCCTTCTCTTTATGTTATGAACTGCATATTCAATTTCTTCCCACATTACGTCGGGAACTTTTTCAGTAACCTGCTACCTCGACGGCGTTTGCTATACACTGACATGCAAGGAATAGAGGTCATTGTAGCATTTTGTACATATTTCATTCATCTTGCTTCTTTCTGATGTCCTTTCATCATTTTCATTTTTCAGCACTGCTGGGATAATCTGATTTAGCCTACCATCTCTTTCTACCTTCTTCAGACTCTCGTTCTTTTCGGTCTCCTCTCTCAATTTCTTCTTTCAAAAGTCCGTTAACATTATCTCAAGATATTGCTGATCAAATTGACATTCAATAAATTGGAAGCAAGCAGTGCTACATAATTCCCCAATGATTTTGTCCCTTTAACTTTTTGGTAAACTCCTCATTAAAATAAAAATTTGCTATATATGAGCAATTTTCTCCTATTAAAATCGTCTGATATTATTAGTTACTTTGGCTCCATTCCTTCAACTCCTGAAAAGCTAGAACTACTCAGCAATCTCCTGAAAATTTGTCACTGTTAACTCACTGATCTGTTTGTGTCTTTGTATTCAGTACTCACGTTGCAACACTGTGAGGCTGTTTAAGTAATTCATGTATGGATTAATGAACACTAACATAACCAAAGCTTCTGAAATTACTACACTGCACGCGAGGACTGGCTTCTGTCCTATTAATAAAATGCTGGAACAGCTATTGTAAAGGTTCTTTTCCTTTCCAGCCCCTTGAAATGTAAAGAAGAGATTCATACTGCTAGTGTCTTACAGAAGTAGAGTTTCCCTAGCAGTGCCTTAAATTTTGTTATAGTGAAACACCTGATATTGATGGTGTCATTAAGATTGTTGTCATTATCCCAAGGCTTTTGCCATTAAAGTGAGTGTTGTATTTTACATGGAGGTACAGTACAGAGGTTTTCTTCCTCCCACTAAAGTGAATGTAGTGTTCAAGAAAGTTCCTTGATTGACAGTCATAAAGTCCATCCATCCACAAAACAAAGCAGCAGCAATACAAGCCCCCTTCATGCTGTCCTGCCAAGTACACAGTTAAGCCTTAGGCAAGTTCATATCTCAAATTCCTTTCACCATAGACTCTATATAGCATAGTTCAGATGACGGGCCTGATTCTCGAATCTCATACACTGATGTAACTCCATTGACTTCATTGTAATTATTCCTGTCAGTGAAAGGAAAAACAAAACTCAGATATTCATAGATATTAATACTAGCAAATTGGTGCACAGAGCACCACAGTTCCTTTGTTTCATTTCCTAGCATTAGAATTTTACCTAAAACATAACCAATGATTTCAGTCTATTTAATCAAAACTAAGTCTAACCTTTAAGCTCCTTTAATGTATACACATCTTAGTCAGAAAATACAGGAGTTCATTTGAAAGAGCTAACATTCAATCCTGGGAAGGAAAAAGGAAACCAATTTATTCTCTCGTCTTCTGCTTACAGAATAGGGCAATAAATTACCCACATTTAATTACTTTAATAAAGCTACTGGCTAAGCTTTATATTTGGGTGTAACTAATAAATAGCTGACGCTATGGCTGTCACTGAAGTACTAACATTTCAAAACCATTTTGAAAGGTAATAAAAAAAATCCTTTAACTCACCTCTAATTACGAAAAGTCAAGTTATTTTGAATAACTGTGGCCAAATCTCTGCACAGGTCCACTGAACTTTTAAATTTTATAAAGAGATTGAAATGCATTTTCTTCTTTTGCTCTCCCCGAGGTTTTCTACATGATGCAGTTGAGGAAATTGAAGCTGATACCTGTGTGCTGGCCTTGAGGTGAAATAATTTGTTTCAGGCTTAAGAAAGACTAGATGAACCAATGTAGCTATTTAGGGTTCTCTACATGTCAATGGGACTAGAGGTTCATAGGAGACATGCGCAAAGTCAGGCTAGCTAATTTAAATACATTTTCAGTTATTCAGCTTTGCATTTCAAATTTGCAGACATATACAATGTAATGACTTTTGTGTGCACTCCTTTTAGGCCAAAATGAATTTATTGTTTCAGTAACAGCCATTCTCACCATGATACTTCACCTTGCTATGTGAGCCCACATTTAAAGTATGAAGTTATTTCACAATTCAAAGGTAAGTGCCTAGAGCTAGTTTGTGCTTTTGAAATCTACACTGTGATTTTTAATGAGGGATAATACCTGTATTGTTCACAGAGCATGGTTATAGATAGTTGTGTTCACTACCATCTGCAGGCTGTGAAAATTAGAAGTAGTACATACTTAATCATTTACTAGGGAAATGGAATTGCTATAAAAAGAGTTTTCATCAGATTAGAATGATGCTATGAATAATGCAGTGCTCAACACAGTCAAACAACAGTGCTCTTTGACCAAACTCGTCCAAAGCAATCACCTAAACAACCTCCCCTCATTCATTAGCAGAGACTTCTTTGCATCTTGTGTGCTCTTACAAGCAGTTGAGAACATTTAGCATGCACTTTCACAAGCATAATTTAAATGTATTTTGTTTAGGGTAGTGTGCTCAATTATAGTGTTTTTTTCTGTATGAAAGTGGTAGGTTATTATTTTGCTTTGATTTAGCAGAGTGATTGAACTGGTTATGTATAATAGATGAGATACACCAACACCAGTTGTCCCCATTCATTACTTGTTGCCTAGTAATGTCCAGTGAGGGTCTTTCTGACTCTGATTGCAAATGCTTGCAGTGAAGGACTGTTTTATTCTATGGTATATGTCAGTTGCTTCATACAACTGCCGGCTGAAAATAATAGTACACAGGGAGAGGGAGATCAGAACATGGCTAAAGTTTTCTTTTTCAGGACTTTTGGCATAGATAGGATTAGGGGTAAGAGCTGAATAGAACTTGTGAAAATGCATATGACTGATGAGCAAGCTTGGGGTATTAAAAATTTCTCAAACATTACCCTGTGTGTTTGCCTGTGGGCTGAGATATTAATTAAAAGCAACAGAAACTTAAAATGAAGAATAAACAAACAATTAAAAATACGACTGTGAATATATACTGTGAGTTTATTTGCTCCGTCTCCCAATTCTCCTTAAGCAACTGAAACATGACACGTATCTGTTTTCGGTATATAGGTCATTCATGACACATCAATAAGTTGCTGTGCTTGTACTGCCAACCACAGTGAGGGAGAGTTTTTTCAGCTAAACATAATTTTGGGACATGGCCAGTGTTCCTTCTAATTTTTCCCACCCATGGGTGGAATGAATTTTGTTTAGTGCACCAATATGGGGGTGATATGTGACACATCACTTTCATATAGGTGAACATAACAAAATGAATGTGGTGGGGATGGGGCTGAGGGGTTCAGAGTATGGGAGGGGGTTCAGGGTTGGGGGTACAGGCTCTGGGGTGGGGCCAGTGATGAGGGCTCAGGGCTGGGGCAGAGGGTTAGAGTGCAGAGGTGTGAGGGCTCTGGCTGGGGGCTTGGGGGTGGGGCAGGGCATGAGAGGTTTGGGGTGCAGGAGGATGCTCCAAGACTTTGGCAGAGAGAGAGGACTTCCTCCAGCTCTCTCTCCCCATAGCAGCACCTGAGCTGAGGGAGAGAGGCGCCTCTCCCTGCTGTGGCAGGTCCAGACCAGGGCTAGGGGAACAGTGCCGTGGCAGGTCTAGGCCAGGAGTAGGTTTGGGCTCAGGTAGGGGCTCCCAGGCCGCAACAGGTGGGGGCTGGGCTAGGTTGGGGCCAGGGGAGGATTCACCTCCCCCCGGCCATGGCAGGTCCCCGGACAGGTTCCCTGAGCACCTGCCCAGCACTATGCGCAGCTTATAAGGAACTTAGGACATGGCCTCCACCTTCCTTTTTCTTAGCAGATTAATGTGTGCAGTGCATGCCATTAAAAACACAATATGACTACCTAAGTGTAATTATGGGATCAAGTAGCCTCTATTCTATGAATAGGAAGGCACAGATGTTCTTGCACTACCTGGGTCACTAAATGTTTGGTTTTTAATGTTATCCATAATAGCTTCCTCTAAGACTTCCTTGAATGTGTGTCCATTGTTTCTGATTTCTGTGGTCCATTCCTGTTTAAGTTAGAGTCTCTGTCTTATGTGCAAGACATCTCATTGCTCCATACATAAGTGTGAGAAACTGTACCTTTAAAAGGCTCGGTAAAGAACTAGATGGAACTGGCTTTTATGTTATGCAGAGGCTCATGTTATGCACTGCTGATCAGTTAGAACTCAGACACTGAATGAAGCAGTCCTCTATCAGACTCCTTGGCCCAGTGATTACTGAATACCACAATGATCTTCTTAGGATCAGTCAAAACTAATGTTAACTAATGATTGTAACACCATGAACATACTAGGTAAAATTCACCCTAGTGAAGAAGGGTGATCCAAGCCCAACCCCACAGAAAACTGCCTTTGGGTTGGGCATGGACAATCAGCTACATGCTACAGAGGGTGTCTCTGCACAGGTCTCAAACTGAGAGTGCCACTGAGAACATAAGAATGGCCATATTGAGCCAGACCAATGGTCTACCTAGCTCAGTATCCTGTCTTCCGAGAGTGGCCAATGCCATACACATCAAAGAGAATGAACAGAGCAGGGCAATTATCAAGTGTTTCACCTCCTGTCCAGTCCCAGCTTAGGAACACCTACACCATGGGGTAGAATCCTTGACTATTTTGGCTAATAGCCATTGATGGTCCTAACCTCCATAGAGTTATCTAGTTCTTTTATGAACCCACTTATACTTTTGGCCTTCACAACATCCCCTGGCAAAGAGTTCCACTGGTTGACTGTGTGTTGTATAAAGAATTATGTCCTTATGTTTGTTTTAAACCTGCTGCCTATTAATGTCATTGGGTGATCCCTTGTTCTTGTGGTTTGTGAAGGAGTAAATAACACTTCCTTATTTACTTTCTCCATACCATTCATAATTTTATAAACCTCTGTCATATCTCCACTTAGTCATCGCTTTTCCAAGATGGACAGTCCCAGTCTTTTAAATTTCTCTTCATGTGGAAGCAGATCCATACCCTTAATCATTTTTGTTGCCATTGCTATATTTTATCCAATTCTAATATATCATTTTTGAGATTTGGCAACCAGAACTGCATATAGTATTCAAGGTGTGGGCGCATCCAGTTTTGTGAGATCTCTTTGTAAGTCTTCGCAGTCTGCTTTGGATATAACTATTTTGAGTAATTTTGTATCATCTGCAAACTTTGCTACCTTACTGTTTATCCCTTTTTCCAGAGCATTTATGAATATGTTAAACAGCACTGGTGCCAGTACAGATCCCTTGGGGACACCACTATTTATCTCTCTCTATTGTTGAAACTGATAATTTATTCCTATCCTTTGTTTCCTATCTTTTAGCCAATTACAGATCCATGAGAGGACCCTCTCTCTTATCCCATGGCAGTTTACTTTGTTTAAGAGACTTTGGTGTTGGACATTTCTGAAAGTCCAAATATACTATATCCACTTGTTAACCCTTGCCCACATGCTTTTTGACCTCCTCAAAGAATGTTAATAGATTGGTGGAGCATGATTTCCCTTTACAAAAGCTGTCTTGATTCTTCCCCAACAAACCACATTCATCTATGTGTCTGATAATTCTGTTTGTTACCATAGTTTCAATCAGTTTGCTTGGTACTGAAGTTAGGCTTACTGGCCTGAAATTTCCAGGATTGCCACTAGATCCTTTTTGAGAAATTTAGCCGTCTTTCAGTCACCTGGTACAGAAGCTGATTTAAGTGATAGGTACATACCACAGGCAGACACCAATTAAGGGAGCACTTACACAGATCCTGTGACCCAACCCCCTGAGAGGAGTAATGGAAAACACACTTTTCAACATTTTTTTCAACAAATATCATCTCACCAGCCTCATCCTAGGTCAGCAATGGCCATGAACTAGATAAATAACCAAATAAGATTAGTCTTAGTGAATTAAGGTCATTTGTACACATTATATACCTGTCAATTTTATGGGGCAACTGGACCTTTGACCCTCTTCTGGTCCCTCTGAGAGCACCCATCTCAGGTGTTGACACTACCTTTCTCAGGGAGTGGTCTCATTCTTGGACCAGTAACTGGTTACAATGCCCTATGTGAATCAACTGCTTATCATCCTGCAGGCCTGACTAGGTTTTGGGTACCTGTGTTTCCTCTCTTTGGGAACCTGCGATCAGTGATATTAGTGACCAACACATACTTCCTGGAACCAAGGATTTGAGAAAACAACAACCATCCTACACATATATTTGCCTCATCTAAGCTTACATGTCACTACAAGGTAAGTTAGACAGTTGTCCTCTTAAATGGCAGGAACAGAACAGAAACTGCAAAGTGTCTGAAAGAAACTGAATGTCTGTGGGTCTCTCAGTTTGGTTCCCTCTGACTCACCCTGTAAAAACTGGTTTCCATGCTCCGTAGTACCGAAGGCTAACACTATCAAGGCTACTTGGTCTGGTACCTCTCTTTACAATCCATAGGTGCAAGCTGTTAGGAGACTAAGAAAGGGCCTCCTCCCTCTTGCCCTGTGCTCTGCAGTCAGAACCCCATATAGTACAAACACTCCATACTAATGACAGACCCGAATTCAGTATCAATTATTAAAGATCACTCACATTTTTCCCAATACCATTACAAACAGGTTTTTATTACTTAGGTAAAGGAATCAACATTTCAGCCCAGTGACCTTTTTAATCATACTCATAATAGCATCATTGCTCACTCTGTTGTGTCCATAGAATTAGTGCATTGCACACATACCAATGACTCCATTCCCTATTCAAGCTCCCTGCATGCCACCCTCTCATCCTACCTCTGCAACATTTACTCAGATAGAACTACTTGAATTGGTTTTGAAAAATATGATTTTGCCATTTTGCATCAAAAATGTACTTCATGAATACTTTTTGGTGGCATTTACCAGCTATGTAGTTGGTTGAACACTCTCATATAAACTAGTTAACGTATAGTGGTAATATTAGTTGAATAATTTATTAGAAACATGGTTTCTTGGTTTATTCAGTGTAATTGTGTAATAACCTGCAGTGCAAAAACAGTTTCACTTTTGTTTGTTTGTTTTGTTTTCAAATTTTGAAGAAAAATTCTCCTTGGCCTTCAGAGTAACTAAATCCGGCAATTTTTAGAACAAAGCTATTTTGCTAGCCAAAGTAATAGGAGAGCCAGAAACTGGGCTTACAAAATCTTACAAGGTGTATAAGATTTTAATAACATTTCATCACAAATTTTGGGTGCCTAACACAATACAAGTTAAAGGGGCCTGGTTTTAGAGGATGTGTGCTCAGCATAATATTTAATGTGTGTATGTATGTGTGGGCATCCTCTAAAAACAGACCCGTTTAAATTGTCTTCTGTTAGGTACCCAAAAATTGTGCTACCAAAGTCACTAGTGACGTTAGAAAATCTTGTATACATACACACAATCAGGCATACATGTGCATAATTAATGCATATCGCCTAGGGTATGCATTTTTAGCTATTCATATTTTGCCATTGGGTAGCAGCATCAGGTTGGTGATCAGAGGCATCCACAGCACTTGTCCCAGTTTAGAGAGTTGATGCTACAATTGTAAAAGACAAAAACTGCTCAGGAGAGACCAGATTTTTCTTCTCTTCTTGGATCAGGTGGGTTCATTGAGATAGAGTTATGTACATCAGGTTTTCACCCCTGGTTTGCTTTGTAGCCAATTGATGTCCACAATAAATAGGAGAAAAAAGCTTTTGAATTCCAGCTAAATTTGTGTTGATAACTGGGTACCGTCAAGCTCTGTGACCTGTTTCTGCAACTCCTACAGATTTTGAGAACTTTAAAAAGTAATAGAGCCAACTAAAGGCCACTTTTAAGAGCTTTATTATTTGGTGTAAGGACATAACACACTGCAGAGGTAGAAATAAATTAGTAGGTAAAAATTAATAGCTTTTTTATTCTAACTAACTAGTAAGTATATCACTTAAAGCTAGACAGACTGCTCGGAAAAAAAAAAACAACCCATGATGTTTTGTTTCTGGGTAGCTGGGAATACTAATGCATGAGCTGAAGGCAAATACATTAATTGCCCCCAGCTATGAAGAAAGAAAATGTAATGTGTAGCATTGTTTCGTCACTGCTATTCTAATAAGTAGCTTTTCCATAGCTTCCTCTCAACAATAAAAGTGAAAATAAATTACATTTAAATGTGAAATGAAAAGACAAGAAGGAGCTGGACATTAGCAGTATGAAAGCTACAGGAAGAAAGCATTCAAGGCTTTGCTTTGAGACAGATTAACATTCTTCATGGTCCAAAATACAGATTATTTTTTCCTCCTTGTAAATGGCCAGCTAGATGTTTAGAATTCAATGATGTTGAAATGGATTTACCTAGGGATCCATAAATAGGAAAGCCTATACACATCCAGAATGCAGAGTACACCTCAGCAACGTGAAAATAAACACACATGTGCCTAGGTACAGACAATGCTGGTCTATCAGTGGGCTAATAGTAAATAAATTTACTGAAGGGCAATTACACTGTCTGGTGACAATCTCATTCTTACATGTAGCAGGATCCCTTTAATTGGCTACCTGATTAATTAAAAGTAGGCTTAAAAATGACCACCAAATGGAGGGGAGAAAAGATAGGGTTGGAAGCAATTAAGAAAACAATTAAGTTTTGTTTTGGGGAGGGAAGGTAAGTGTTTTATTTTCTCTCCTTTTGGAAAGATCAAGTATGCCAATTCTGGTGTACTCCAGATTTTGCTTGAGGACTTCAAAGTCTCCAGTGTGGATGGTGAATGTTCTTAGCTCTTAATTGAAGGCTGAAGTGATCTTTAACAAACAAAGGTTTCTCCCAAGTGTTTCTTGGGTATAATAATCTAGTGTAATAATCCTAGCAGTTCACTAAACATCCAGAATCTCTTTTGGGATAAACAGGGTAGATGATACCAGAACTGGTAATATAACAAAAGCAAGAAACTATCCCAAACTTAAAAATAAAAAAACAAACCCTTTTATGCTTTCTTAATACATCAGAAGGAAAGAAAGCAAGCAAGCAAGCAGAAACCCAGTTTTTTCACTCTCTTTCTAGGTCACCTTAAATTGGGACTCTGTCCAAGGAACAGATTTGTTTCAATTTGTTTCAGTGGCTCAAAGCTATGGAGGAACGACACACCTGCTTTGTTTAAACCCAGTTTTGTCTGCAAACCTATTCACAATTACAAACAGGTTTGAACTGGGTGCAGTACCACCCCAGGTAAGTAGGGGGAGGCAGTGAAAACCAGCTGGCCAAGGGGAGCCACAGCAGGGAAATGATCGTGAAAGCCTACTGAGCTCTAGCAAGGTGAGTTGGGGGGTTGGAGGAGATGCTGCATTGCAAGTCCCACTCCTCTACCCTGAGATCCTTGAAGTGTGGGCAGTCCCACTCCCTGACCCCTTCCAGTTCTAGTTCTCGTTTTGCTGCATACAACACTGTTACATATTTAAATTATTAAAATAATACATTTGTGTGCATTTACATTATTGCTAAAAATAATAATGAAATTTGTATAAACACTCCCACTGCCCACCCTCTGGAATGAGTTGGGCTTGTTTTGAAAGGCAGTGCCACTTTTTTTGTTTGAGACTTGGCAACACTGGCTTCAGAGGTCCCCACCACTCACCTTGTCCCTGCAGGTGGTGGGAGTCTCATGGAAGTGGGGGGTGGAGGAGAGAAGAGATGCAGCAAGTGGCAAGAGGGCCAAGTGCTGAGGGGATCTGGGGTGGAGAGGGGATGGAGTGTGGGCGGGTCTGTGGGCAGAAGAGGTGGGACAGGGAGCTAGCCTTGCCCAGGGGAAACTTCCCCCATCGCCCATGGTTGTTGGAAGAGCTCTCTCCCATTGGGTTAGATAGGCTACATTAGAAAACTTACAGTGGCACAGTTCCTTATTGACTGAGTGCAATTAGTCATATACACAGGAGTGCAAGGACAGCAGGACCCTCTGGTACCCTGTACCTTCAAGAAATTTCTAGCTGGTTTGGGGTACCGGAAAGACATGGAGCCACCGGACAGCCCCACGCTGGCAGTTCCACTCCTCCCCGCCCCCCAGGAGCTGCATAGCCCCACTCGAGGACATGGCTTGGAGGGGGGCAGGGTTGTGCTCTGCTCCTTTCCCCGCTGCAGCTAGAGCATTCATTCTTAACAGTGTAATACCTTTCGTTTAAGTGTGGTAGCATATTTATTGCTGTTTTACGTTGGCCAGGAGGCAGAGGAGTTGGTCATTAGTGTCCTCCACCCACAACAGAGCATCCCTGTCAGTGTGATTTAACAAAGGCAGAAGATACAAATCAAACACTAGTGACCACATTTTCCAGATTTTCTTTTGAAAATCTGGCCCTTATCTTGGTGCCTAAATGAGAGTTGAGATCTCTTGAAACTCTCCCCTGGTGAGTGCTGAGCACTTGAAAAAGCAGGCTCTGAGCTCTGAAAATCTAGCCTTATGTGAGTGCAGTACCGGTAAGAAAAGATTACTACTTGCACTGCTGCATATACATACATGCAGCAACTATCCAGTCTAGTAAAGGGCTTGTTCATAAAGGGATCACTGGAAGTGCAACAGTTCTGGAAAATCCCTGATTTGCCATTGGAAAGGTCCTGTAAAAATTATTCTGCTTTTACAATGGACAAAATAAATGCGATACTAAACAATGGGTTAAAGTCAGTGATGAGACAAACGGGATCAGAAGTGCATTGTAATTTGTTTAGATGTATTGTACGTACGTGTACTGTAACTTGCTTTTATTAGTGCAGTCTCCTTTTAGCTTCTTCATTATTTCATTCAGAGATAATGATTTATACAGTAAAATTAAGATCCTGTGAATTGCCAGTCTCCTTGGCTGACAAGTATGTCAGCTTTGATCTGCTGAGTCCCATTTACACTGTGCAGATGGACAGCTAACCATGTCTCACAGGCAAACTTTTCCTTTCTCTAAAATGAAGGTTTCATCTTACCTCCTGTGGGTCTCAAAGCCACTGTTGCTACCATGTAGGTCATAGGGCAGCCAGAATGGTCTCATTTTTCCGCATGGATAGTTGATTCAGACTCTTGGTCCAATTCACTCTATGGATTTCACTGGTGCAAGTCAATGGAGCCTGGGCTCAGGGACTTTGGTGACTGAATAGCTATTAGAAGAGGGGTAACAGTGATTCAGATTGCACACAACCCTTACTCTGCTGGAGGGCCTGAAATGGTTGGCATATCTCCAAAAGCTGGCATGGTCAACCTAAGAGAATATGGAGCAAGTTGCCCAGAAGGACTACCATCTCAGCACTCTGTATGGGCAGTGTCAGCAGAAGGAGCTCTTCTTGAGCCTCAAGAGAACTTTAAATTGCCCTCCCAGTATCACTGTCTTTTGCTGGTGAATCCCCCATGGTTGCAACAGTTTCCAGATGAGTGCCGGGGGCACAGTTTGCATTTCCCAAAACTAGCAGACTGCAGTATTAAGGTGTTACTGTTAGAGCCATAGCACTGTTATGGTGCCCTAGTTACATCAGTGAGATTATCGCCACTGAAGAACCACAAAACATTTAGCAATTGAAACGAGTGGGATTTGCTTTTTTGTTCTGTTTTTTTCTCTCTCTCTCTCTCTGCTGTTCTACCAATCAGTGCAAAAATCAGCTTTTCATACCAGGCAGTTGCAGCCATTATGCCATCAACTATAGTAATTTTCATAGTGAAACCATAACATTTATTTCCTGAAGCCATAAAATGTGCTGCATGTCAAAAATGGTGATGCATCTGGAAGTCAAAGGATGAGCTATAGCTAGCTGCATCATTTTATGTATGGTTCTTTAGTTCTTTGTACTGTCAGTCACTGAGTAGAGTAAATTAGAAAATGACATTTTGTGTGTATGAGGATGCTGGAATGTTAAAAAGTTTAGCTGAAACAGTGCTAAGTAACAAGATAAATCAATACCCAGGCCTGGTGCTAGGGGGCGCTCTGTCACTGGAAGAGTCATAAACCTGTGGTTCTGATTGCTTGTAGTACTAAATATCCCACAGCACTTAAAGAAAGCAAGAGAGAGAGTGTTAGTCCTGGATAAATTCCAGTTACAGTGCAACCCCATATTTTCAACTAGATGTAAGTCTTACTTCCAGCCTACCCTGTGCTGCTTAAAGTTTGCCGCCTTCCACTCTGGTAATGGATCCATTTCAGTGATGTATCCCATGATCTTTGTGTATACAGGGCCATACTTTGACTTTGGATGGCCCTGCATGTCTCCACCATGAATGGAAAGAATAAGAGCACTGGTGGTAAGGTGTGGATGGAATCTGCTTTCCTACCTCCACAGGAGACAGCCAGAATCCCAGTGTTTGCACACATGGTGCACAAGGTGCAGGAAACGTCACTTTCCTTAAAGGGATGGGCACAGATGGGACCAAAGCCAGACCTGGTAGGACCACTTGTGCACCTGCAAAGAGACTGAAGAACTGCAAAGTGCCCCCAGAGCATTCATGGCTGGTGTAGTGCACCTGTAATTGCCCTTACATGCCACAGATTAACCCCTGAGTTGGAATCCATTAGCACTACTCATTAAATAAAGTGGGATGTTTGAATGAAAGTTGTCATCTGAAAATTTCTTACTTTCTTTTCTTGCTGTGGTTAGTCCCAGGTACTGTATGTGTCTGTTTCAGTGATTCTTTTTTTGTCCAGCGTTTTCCCAGATGGGAAATTGCCTTGAAAAAAGCACATTCGTACCCACCTCCTTCATGCACCATGTCATACTGTGGGCTGTTTTTCTTCTGATATCAGAGAAGGAACAGTGCTAATTCAGAACTGCAGTCACAGAGCTTCCCTTAGAGCTGGCAGGAATTTTCTGATGGATTTTTTTTTCTGTAGGAAAATATCAATTTGTTGAAAGAAAAACAATTTGCAAAAATGTGTTGATTTTTACAACAATTTATTGAGAAAGAATTGAAAAAAATCATTTAGATAGCAGTGTTTCAGCCTTTTTGGTTGAATCATTTGAATGGAATGGAACATTTTGATTTTCCATTTTGGAATGACTTTGTATCAGTTTTTTAAATTCCATGTTATAAAATATGAAATTGCTAAAAGGAGTCAAAATCTGAAAATAAAACTTTCCAATTGACCGAAATTATTTTTTTCAGACTTTGGTGTTGCAGGAAATCTAGAAAATAAAAGCAGTTCCTGCCCAGCTCTATTCCCGGCTAGAAGGTCCTCCATCAGGGTTAGGATGGTGTTTACTGCTCATGTTGCTGCATGGTGTGGAGAACGAGCTAGTTCATGCTGACAGAACTCTGTAATGTTAGTAAATTGAGCCTCATAAAAATAAATAAGGGTTTCCCCATCTATTGCTGCCCTGGCTGGGGCATATCACTAGAATTTGCACAGGGTCCCAGATTTGTTTCAACCTACCTTGACTTGAAGTATGGTACTATCCAGTTTGTGGCACTGCCTCCAGTAGTCTGTCTCTCCAGAAGGAATGTGTATCAATTTGTTTTAACATGCAGCTGGTACAAATGTAATATTGTCACATCCCAAAATGATTACTTATGTTAAACTTAAGGTGACAGCATTAACCAATGCAGTATAGCTAAGAAAATATGCCAGGTGCTTACACCAGAGGCAGCCATAGCTGAAAGCCAGCATACACCTTAATACTTAGACTTGTCAATGATGTATTCATATGTAATTGTGTGGTAGCCACACAGAATTGTGTAGTAAATCGCAAACAAGTGTTGGGAAATGTAGTGACAAGTGATCTACACTTTATGCACAAACTGGTGTAAAAACTTTGTACATAAAACACAACTTCCTGGAAAGGTGAGCAGGAAAGAAAAGCCCATTTCATCAGGGCAGGTCTACTTATCTGAACTAAGAATGAAAGCTAAATCAGGTTTTGCTAGTGAAGCAGAGGAGGGGACCTGAGGATCAGTGTGCAGAGAATTAATGTTAATGGAGGTGGTGGATCTATGCATCAAGGACAGATAAACTACAAAGTATCCTAATCAGCAAGTTTCCACTAATCCTGCTAAAACATCAGCTTCTCATATTAACCATGGTAGATTGGCTCTAAATTTCCAGGCCATCATTTACGTTCAGTTTTTCTGCAGAACTTCTATTGACACAAAAATACTCTATTACTGTGTGTGAATTCAGGTTGGTCTAAACCTAACACGTACCTACCACAGTATCACAAAAGCAAGAAAGTTAAGAATGAAGGAATCTAACAGTACATACCCAATACTACTCTACCAAGAGAGGCAGTTTCACCATTAGGACAATCACCATATATACATCCACTATACACCCACAACCTTAATTCTGCTCTAGATCTATTCATAATTTTTAAGACCAAAACAGACCATTGTGATAATTTAGTCTGATGTCCTGCATAACATGGGCCATAGAATTTCATTCAGTATTTCCTGCAACATGTCCAACAACTGTGGTTGGGTTAGAGCAACTCTTTAGAAAGACATCCAGTCTTGATTTAAAGATTGCCACACCTCTAGGCAGATTACCCTAGCTATTAAAAATGTGTGCCTTATGTCCAGTGTGAATACTGTAGTAAAGAAGTCAGCCTTCTCCTTATTATCCTCTCTACACAGTTCTGGAAATCACACTCACTCAAGTCGGAATTAATAGATGAACCCTACATTATATCTTTAATATCAACAAACCTGGTGTATCGACAAAAGAAGATATTCCCGGAGTTGAGTAACAACTGTGACCAGCTTATTGCCAATCACTGACAGCCTTACAGACACATCAAACAGTAATGGTGACATCATACAGCCATGTAAAAACTCCTACAAGTACAACCTAGTGGAATAGGTTTTGCAATTATAGTCCTACTGCCTTAATATAACATCTGCCCTGCTGGAAAGGAGTGTCTTCTTTACAGGACACAATGGAAGTCTTTTTATAGACTATAAACTATAAAGTAGATGAAATTAAGATTCCAAGACTGTATCAGAATATTGTTTTTTAAATTAGCAACAAGAAATCAATATAATACACTGCAAGGGAGTAAAGGCCGGTTATGGTAGACATAGCCACTGTGACAGACAGTGGGGTACAGGAGTCTGGTAGAGGGCAAATATACTGGTCACTGGATGAGTAGTTTTCTGTTCCCTTAGTGACCAGAGCAGGGGCTGCACTAGAGTAATTAGGAACCTGCTAGAACCAATTAAGGCAGACAGGCTGATTAGAACACCTGCAGCCAATCAAGCAGGCTAATCAGGGCACCTGGGTTTAAAAAGGAGCTCACTCCAGTCAGGGGGGGAGCCAGAGAGAGGGAAGTGAGTATGAGGAGCTGGGAGCAAGAGGCGCAAGGAGCTGAGAGTAGGAGGGGTGTGTCTTGAAGATAAGGAGTACAAGTGTTATCAGACACCAGGAAGGATCCGTTGGTGAGGATAAAGAAGGTGTTGGAGAAGGCCATGGGAAATTAGCCAGGGAGTTGTAGCTGTCATGCAGCTGTTACAGAGGCACTACAGACAGCTGCAATCCACCAGGCCTGGCCGAACCTGGAGTAGAGAGTGGGCCCGGATTCCCCCCAAACATCCCAACTCCTGATCAGACACAGGAGGAGTTGACCCAGACTGTGGGGAAGATCACTGAGGTGAGCAAATCTGCCAATAAGTACAGGACCCACCAAGGTAGAGGAGGAACTTTGTCATGCCACATAGTCAAAAAAATTGCAATACACAATTAAAGATGTACTCTTACCTTCACTATCTTTTTATACATACACATCATGAAGGTTTCATATTGCTTGGAAAGTGGAATGACAGAATTTATTTTTTATTACCACTGATACTAGATTTTCAATGGTACCTATTGCTATTTAATGACCTATATATGTTATACATTTTGAAAAGTTATATTAGGCATATTGATCCTTTTGTTTTCCACACACAAGGGGTTCAGAATAAGCAGTAGCTCAGCTATTCTATACAGTCCACTTCTTATAACATCAGAATATGCTGCTACAAAATGATGAGAAATCAAAGGAGCTCTTTTACTTGATAGAGTTGTTGTCGGCCAATTAAGTTTGGTAAGATTTGGGTGGATTTAAAATTATTTCAAAGATTAAACTTTGGGCTCTAGGAAGCAGCTGATCCTATGGATCAAAAACCTCAGTTTTCTCGGTTTTGGAGTGGCTTCTAAAGCCTCAATATTAAGTGCTTTCTCAATTTCTCTAGGTCTAAAGTGGCTGTAAAACTGTAAGGGTTACATTTTAAAAAAATTCTGGGCCAGATCCTCAGCTAGTGTAAGTCAGAGTAAATCCATTGAAACTGATGGGGCTATGCCCATTTACACCAGCTGAGGTTACTTCTTTAAGCTGCAGGCACAATAAATGTACACACATACGTAAACAGGTGACTAAGGCAGAAAACATGCATCTGTGAATGTCAAGGGCCAGCAGGGAGTGGCAGGTCACTGCACGGAAGTACAAAGGAAGAGGAGGTGCAAGGCTCGTTCCCCCCTTAGGACTTGCCTACATTCACACTTGCATAGACAAGACAACAGGTTACTACAATCATTTTTAAAATTAAGTTGTTTACAGCTGCTCTGAGCTCTACATAACAGTAATAAAAAAGTCAACGGAACCTCCAGGGACAATAGCTCCATGGGATCCTGTTTATATCAGATCTCTTCTGTCTCTGAGATGTGTCCTGCATTGAGAAGGAGCACACTTCTGCAAGTCAAAGAGGGCTTCAGCACAGTTCTTGGAGCAGATGTCTTTGGTGCCACACAGGCCAGGGTGACAGTCAAAGGGACTTAGGCAATACAGCCACAGATCCTAGCCCCTCTAGAATCTATTTCTTTTGGTGCCAATGTCATTTTTGACTTGCTTGGATTTAAAGTAGAGGCTGATCTACTCTTCATGGGACAGACAGGGTTTGTAACGTCTTCTTGATAAGGAAGGCTCAGCGCCTCCCTTCCCTACTAGTGCAGTCACTGTACACCAAGCAGTGACCTCAGGAATGGGTTTCCCCATACAAACTAAAGAGTGTCTTCTGAGAACGTGGAGCAGTATGACACAGACTGATACTCTGCCCTTGTCAGGCCCATCCTTAGAAGACATGTCTACTATAATTAATTAGTTTAAGGACATGGAGTCTAGTGTGAAAGTTGCATGCACAAGAGTGCAGAACACTAACCATACAAACAAAAATTAAGGATAATTTTAAGGTGACTAATCTAGTTATTGCTTTGAGCAAAGAGACAAGGTCACAATCCACAGCTAGTTACAAAAGGAAGTAACTAGGATGGAGGGGCCTCATAGCTCTTTTAGACCTTGATTGTAAACATTTGGTGCCATGAAAAGGTGTTTGCAATGAAAACTGCTTTATTGGAAGTTGCCAGAGCTGAGCAGCACAGGGGCATATTCCACAAGTGGGAATATACAGGAGACACCTCTAAGAAGAAAAATATCTTTACATTAAATTCCCGGCAATTTGGTCGAATCAGCACATCCATATCTGAATTAGAAGCAGCAGTGAAACCCAACTCTAGCTCGCAGCAATTCTGCCCTGAAGAAAGCCTACCAAAGCACTAGAATGTACACCACTGCAGTTTGGTACTGATAGTTTGTGTGTGAACCTGTTCAGCTAAATGGACTGAAGAATGGTCTTGTGGTCAAGGCAGTGAACTAGGAAATGAGCGATCTGTTCATTGTTCTATTACTGACTTCCTTTGTGATCTTGCCCAAATCATTCAGTCTCTCTAAGCATCGTTTTGACTATCTGGATTTAAGACTTCTTCCCCCAGGGTATATACATTAATGCTTTAAGTATCTGAGCACCTACAATGTTGGACACAGAGACCCAGCTATAAAAATAATTTATGTTGAGTAAACCAGGTAGGTTTTGTTTTCCAAAGCAAGTGAAAGACTTGCGCTACATGCCAATCCTTCAGAAGCTTTTCTGTATGTTTGTTGCAGAGTGGCACAAAGGAATATACTAGCAAGTAGTGTGTTTGATTTATATCCAAATAGGTGAGCGATATAACTTGGCTATTTTACGTATACTTGTTAAAGAGAATATCTTTTATGTATCAGCTGCTTGAGGAGATCCAATTGCAACAATTAACACCATGCCAAACTGCAAATATTACTTTCCTTATCAGAGCTTTACAAAAACACCCAAGTTTATAAAGAGGTCTCCAGGGAAAGAGAGACAATGCTGTATGCAGAAAGAATGTTAATGGCTTTTTGTCATTTATAAACTTCACTGTGGCTGAATAATAGCCTTGATTTTTTTTTGCAGGTTTCCTTTTCTTAGGCATGCATATTTGAGATCTCTATGTCCTGCTGGTTTCAAGAGGATGAAAATTAATATCTAGTCATGTGCAACTGAAAACCACACACGTAAATTTAAACCAAAACCTTCAATGACCAAACACAAAGAAATTCAAATCATGAAGCAATGCAAAATGGACAGGTCAGCAAGATGGCTCAGAGAATGTCTTTTTCCCATGAGCTAAGAAGATTTTTTTTGAGCACCTCATTATAGGAAAGCATAAATTGCAACTTCCTACTGATTATTAGAGAAGGGTAGGGAAGGGCTTAGCAATTCTTCTTTGTTCCATGGTCTGTTCAACCAGAACAATATCCATGGTAGGCAAATTCAAGGCAGGGATAAGTTGAGATGTAACAACATGTCAGGCATCTTAAATGAATTTAGTTAGGGTTAAAGTAAGGTGATCTGTGAAAATGTACTGCAGAAAATGTTTCTCTTCAGAATCAGATACACACTTTTAAAAAAATAATGTAAAGCTTTTAGTAAAAGTTTTACTCTAGGAAGACTTGGTATATACTGAGTTTATACAAGCTGGGAGCAACTAAAATGCTATTTAATATTCTTTATCACATTGCTGAAACCAGAAAAGGTCTGTAATTCTACATTTCCTCTTGTTGCTGCTTGCATACATTTGTAAAAAGATCACATTTGATGGGCATTATGAAGAAAATATGTCAATACTAGATATTAGGACTGATAGCTCTGGCTTGGTCTACACTACGCGTTTAAACCAAATTTAGCAGTGTTAAACCGATTTAACGCTGTACCCGTCCACACTACGAGGCCCTTTACATCAATCTAAAGGGCTCTTTAAATCAGTTTCTGTACTCCTCCCCGACGAGAGGAGTAGTGTTAAAATCGGTATTACCATATCGGATTAGGGTTAGTGTGGCCACAAATCAATGGTATTGGCCTCCGGGTGGTATCCCACAGTGCACCACTGTGACTGCTCTGAACAGCAATCTGAACTCGGATGCAGTGGCCAGGTAAACAGGAAAAGCCCCACGAGAATGAATCAGGGTTAGGAAGTGGAAACTTTTTGATGCGATAAATCGAAGGCTTAATGTGACAGAGAAGGAGGGGACTGGAGGCACATGACTACACTTGCTGTCTGACTCATTGAAAAATTAACTTACCTCCTTTTAAATCTCAGCAGTCTGAGATTAATACACAACTATAATGAAATTATAAATCTATTAATATACTATGAAAAATAAAAACATCAGTTGTACGTGTTTATGTGAAAAAATTGCAACATAGGACGTGCGCAGGTGAATGCCAACTATTTGAGCCCTTCTGGTCTTTATACCGAACATAGGCAATGAGGATTGGCGGGTGTGATGAGTAGTGTGCTCATAAGAAAGTAATGTTTAATTAGCCAACGTTAGTTTCACTGGCAGTAATTTATAACTTTTGACCCCTTGTCCATCTTAGACTTGAAAGTGAAGATTAATCACATCAGCTTTAAATACTGTAGTGCAGAACAGCTGATGACAAACCCAAAGGAAAGCTTAAGTAACGTGAGGTTTCTACTAGAGGGACATTACCCAGCTGATTAGCGTTGTGCGTCTCGCATTGCCTTTTTGCCCCCGACAATCTCAGCCAGGGCACCATATGGATGCGCAGACCAGTAAGAGGTACAGATAACCACATTCTCAATTGCCAATTAACACCAGCAGCAGACAGTACAGAACAACTGATAACCATCTCTGCATCATGCAAAAGCAAGATGACTGCTGGTTAGCGGTAATGCTCGCCTCTGTCCGCGTGCAATTCAGTACACATACGCGTGACGTGAAAAAAAAAAAGCTAAACGGCTCTCTGTTTGCCTGTGCTATGGCGCGCCAGGACAATCCAGGAAAAAGGCACAAATGATATGTCTCCGCCGCTTTCCCCGAGCAAGAGACTATGACGACATTTCCCAAACCATCCCTCGACAAATGTTTTGCCCACATCCACTGGGCCGTCACCACGAATATAAGGCGGAGGAGACTGCGAGAACTAGGGATACTTACGGAATACATATCCACAAGCGCAAACGCTCAAGAACATAATGCAGCTGGACCATGGACGCATACAACCGCCGAATAAAGTGTCTATGTAGAAACATATGGCATTTGAAACCAAATGAATAATCATAAATCAAGAGGTCATCATAGTCCACCCCCCTGCTCAAAGCAACACAAATCCCCCACAAATCATCCCACCAGCGATCTAAAAACCTCAGGACAGGAGATCACCACCTCCCAAGGT
>NC_133771.1:190586698-190588940 GCF_003597395.2 Chelonoidis abingdonii | reverse complement strand
AAACCATTTCAGTGCTTCACCACCCTCCTAGTCAAAAAGTTTTTCCTAATATCTAATCTAAACCTCCCCCACTGCAACTTGAGACCATTACTCCTTGTTCTGTCATTTGGTACCACTGAGAACAGTCTAGCTCTCTCTAGGGGGAGGGATAGCTCAGTGGTTTGCACATTAGCCAGCTATACCTAGGACTGTGAGGTCAATCCTTGAGAGGGCCATTTAGGAGTCTGGGGCAAAAATCTGTTTGCACATTGGTCCAGTTTTCAGCAGGGGTGTTGGACTAGATGCTGTTCTGAGGTCCTTTCAAACCCTGCCATTCTATGATTCTTTGGAATGCCCTTTCAGGTAGTCAAAAGCAGCTATCAAATCCTCCCTCATTCTTTTCTTCTGCAGACTAAACAACCCCAGTTCCCTCAGCCTCTACCTCATAAGTCATGTGCTCCAACCCCTAATATTTCTTTTCCCCCCCTACTGGACTGTTTCCAGTTTTTCCACATCCTTTTTGTAGTGTGGGGCCCAAAACTGGACATAGTATTCCACATGAGGCCTCACCAATGTCGAAGAGAGGGGAATGATCACGTCCCTTGATCTGCTGGCAATGCCCCTACTTATACAGCCCAAAATGCCATTAGCCTTTTTGGCAACAAGGGCACACTGTTGACTCATATCTTGTCCATTGTAACCCCTAGGTCCTTTTCTGCTGCCTAGCCATTCAGTCCCTAGTTTGTAGCAGTGCATGGGATTCTTCAGTCCTAAGTGCAGAACTTCTGATAGCTGTTAGTTACACGTCTTATTGCACTACTGGAAGGCACTTAGATACCCTGGTGATGGGGATACTACAGGAACCTGAACGGAACTGAAGTCAGTGAAAGATGAGGAGGTTCACTGGATCTGAGCACTCCATGTCTCATGAGATGGACAACTTAATTTATTTCTTCCAACAGAGTCAGAGACTAGCAAAATTCATCTGAATCTCTTCAGTCTGGAAACACCACAAGAGGGGGGTTCTTGTGAGCTTTCCAAGCCTTCTTATTGTCAGGCAGGTCAGAAATAGTATAAAAACCTGGTGCTGGCTAAAACCAGGATGTGCAGCAGGACATAGCAAAACAGTAAAGTCATTTGTTTTCAGACTTCCAGTGTTTTGGTTCAAGTTTGGGGTTGGATCTTTTATGATCCCCACTAGTTTGCTCATCCCTACAGAAGGCTGCAATGGGGCAGAAATGAAGTAGAGCTAGGATGGAATGTATCTAATTTAGAAAGGCTGACCTTGCATCTTTCCCATTCACAGATCCTCGTAACAATATATTCTGCACAGAATAGAGATGTGTGAAACGGATACGGCAAGACAGTGGTAGCACATACATTGCACACATTGCTGGATGTTTGAAGACTCCACATATGCAAACATCAACAGGGTGAATGTACGGCCACCTTGGATACCTGTAACATGCTTACCTAGATGGTGGGGGTGGATAGAGAAGAGTGATTGGTCAAACCTCAGGAAGAGAGGGGCATGTCCATGTGACCATGGATCATGCTGCATCTGTTCCCCCTAAGAACATCCACATAGGCAACACTCCAGCAGTATGCAAACTACAGCAGTCCCAAGGCTTCTTTAAATACATCACATAGCAATAGGAAAGAGGAGAGCATACAGACAGACAAATGAGAATGACCACGACAGATCAAGCACCAGCTGCAGACTCTATAGCCCGGTGGTTAGAACACTCACCTGGTTTGTGGGCAGAGCAGACACTTGAATCTGGGTTTCCACTACCCAGCTCAATGACCTCATCACCAGGCTATTGGGGCTGCATTCTCAGCTTTAATGAAAATTTTCAAATGGCTTCAGTTTCATTCCACATCAGAATCTTGAGATTTTCTATGAAATGGTCAGCCCTACTTAGAAGCACAAGTTTCACTGAGAGCAAGTGGAACCTGTACTCCTTAGTCACATTGGTTCATGTGAAAATCCCACCTTACCTCTCTCTCTCCAACTCTGAGCACTGCCCTTAGTGTTCCTAGTCACATATGCTTACAAGGGGATCGTGTGATGGGGTCCCCTCACAGCACCTCCTCGTGGGAATGAGGTCTGCCAGGTGCTTTGCCTTTCTCTAGGGGCTCTCTACCCATCTTTTCTTGGTTTGTGGTTTGGCCACTAAGTTCCTTTCCTTCCAGGGAAATCACAGTTCTCTCAGACCAGCTGTCCAGCTGACAACTCCAGCACCCTGTGCTATTCCCTCGT
>NC_133771.1:190581653-190586673 GCF_003597395.2 Chelonoidis abingdonii | reverse complement strand
GTTTGTGTGAAGAAGTACTTCTTTTGTTTTTTATACTTGCTGTCTATTTATGTTCATTGGTGACTAGTTCTAATATGTTATGAGAAGGAGTATAAACGTTTTCCTTATTTACTTTCTCACACTAGTCATGATTTTATAGATTCTATCATATCCAACTTAGTCATCTCTTTTCCAAGTGAAAAGTCAGTCTTTGTAATCTCTGTCATATGGGCAATGTTCCATATCCCTCATATTTTTTGTTGCCCATTTCTGAAATTTTAAATTCCATATATCATTTTTTGAGCTGGGGAGAACACATGTGCAAATGTGGGCATACAGTGGATTATCATTAGAGGCAATTATGATAGTATGTTTCATGTTTTAATTATCTATGCTTTAATTAACATCTTTGAAATTGTGTTGTGCTTATTGCACTGCTTGGCCGATGCGGCGGGAGCATGTTTTCAGAAAATAATCGCAGTGACTCACAAGGCTCTTTTTGAGTGTGACAGGTCATTTAGACCACCATTCTACTATTTATAGTTGGGATTAGTTTTCAAGTGCACTCTTCTGCATTTCAATCAACATTGATTTCATCGTATAAACATTAGATTGTTAATTTTTCATTTTATTTCTTAATAGCACGAACTTTGATCTGTACATATTGCTTACATCACTAAAATGTATTTTCTGTAGTTAAGTCTGTTTTTTAATTTTTAACTAAAGCTTGGCTGTTTTTGAAGTGCAAAGAGAAACCCTGTCAGAATAGGACTGGTGCATTGTCTTCTCCATATTGCGCGGAGGGAGACAGGCAATAAATTACACTGGTCAGACTTTTGCCAGGGCAAAGATGATACAGCTCTGGGTCCATAGGCTGGGGAGCTGGGCGAAACGGGCTGAAGAATCTTCTATTGTTTAGCTCATTGAGTGTGCTTAGCAAAAGCAATTCAGTAACTGTTAGCTGTGGTGCTGCGTATTGCTTGTTAAGTGCACAGACTGACGACGATTGACTTGTCAGCTCACAGTGTGAGAGGGCCAGTAGATTGACCACCCCAATTGCAACCTTCAGGGAGCGCAGTTACCTTCAAGGTTCCAGGTTGCATTCCAGGAAGTACAATAGGCGCAAAAGCCAAAATCTATTTGGTTCTGCAAGGGGGCGAGTAATATATCTTAAGGGACAGGCAACGGCAGTCCACACTTCTGGTATCCATCTGTGAGATGTGTATTCCATTGCCGCCTGAAAGAGTAATAGGCCAGGTGGCCTATGTGATAATTAAAGCAGCCACTTAGGGAGAGGAAGAGGCCACATGGACGTATTTATGTGACGAGGGCAATCAGGCCGCACACTGGGCAGGAAATGGTGCTGTTAAAAGTCCAGGAAGCTGCAATCTCACAAGTGGGACTTGCAGGAAAGCAGCTGCAGTTTCTCTGAGGGGAGGAGTGGGGCTGATGTACCCAGCGGCGGGTACGAGCAGTGATTGTAGGAAGCCCAGGAACAGCAGCGCAGGGCTAAGCATATGTTGGCGCATGCTTAGGGTTCCTTTGCTGTACTCGTTGGTTTTTCAAATTAAAAGATAAGAAAGTATACAGAAGTTATGTCTTCTATTTCTGTAAGTTCAGTAAGGTTATCAAGTTCGTAAGCCTGGCTGTCACTGACCAGAGACGCATCAGGGACAGGACTTTCAACTTGAGGCAGGAGTCGTGTTGGTATGCTGTAAAAATTGGTGTTTTCGATTCTGGGGCTCTAGGGACAGACATGCACCAGGTTTCTTCATCTCCTGGTTCTTAGTAGATTTTCTAATAGTAAGTACTAGGTAGATTGCAGGTTAGGTTTGTTTGTTTTTCTTTATTGCAATATGTGGCTTGTGCTGGAAGGAGTTCTCAAATTTGTATTTTGCTGAAGGATCTATTAATTTCGTCTTGCATACTTAGGCTGGGAGGGTTTCCCGTGCCTATAGCTAAAAAAACCTGTACCTAATCATTTTAATTCTACAAGATTAATTTCTGTTATTTTTTCTGCTCTTTAATTAAAAGTCTTGTTATAATGCACTGTCATTGTTTTTTCATTCTGGTGAGACCCCAGAGGATGGGTGGGTTACACAGGGAATTGGTGGGGGAAAGGAGTGAGGGAGAGAGAAGGCTAGTTCTCTCTGTGTTAGTTATAGTCATCTTCAGGAGAGATCTGGGAGGGTGGAAGAGAGAGAAGGTAGGTGGGAGGTGAATTTTCTCTCTGTTAGGATTCAATGCGTTGAATCACAGTGATCTTAGGGTAACCCGGGAGGGGAAGCTGGGAGAGCAAGGTGGGGAAAGGGTTTTTCTTTCCTGTGGTAAGATGCCGAGGTCTGGTTTGGGGTCCCAGCAAGGTTTGAGTGTGGGACAGAGGAGTACCAGGCACTGGATTCTGGTTGGATGGCAGCGTTACAGGTTCTAGTGTAATTGAGCTTAGAGAATTCTATGCTGTACCCTTTTTTGGACGCTAAGGTTCAGAGTGGAGGAATTGTCCATGACACCATGTTAGAGCAGGCTGGGTTCCCTTACCGGTTGGCATTGGCCACTGCTGGAAGACAGCATACTGGCTAGATGGACCTTTGATCTGACCCAGTATGGCCATTCTTATGTTCTTATACACTAGACAGGATTTGAATCAAGCAGTGTCTCACCGTGATGGTACAAACAGTCTGCCAATCTTCCATACACACGCAAGAAATCCCCTCAGCCTAGAATCACCTCCCCAGTCCAGTATTTGTTCCTGAGGTGTTGAGTTATGGGGGGAGTGAGGCCAAGTGATGATGCCACTTCCCCCTTTTATAGCTTCTTCCATGTGGAGGGAACTTCATTGTGCCAAGCAAAGACCCCAGCACAGTTTGTGGAAAAATACAAGCACAAGATGGAGTCCAGTATCTCATGATCTAGTCACATACCCTTGCATGCTTCATTGAGTCATAGCAGCCATTATCCATATACTGGTTGAAGCATCCAGAGAAAAATCCATCAGGTGGGGATAAACTTCTTCAATGGCCTATTGTGTTTCTTAATGGGCCATTACCTTGAATGGTTCATCCACAATGTGCTGACTAGACTGGATGTAAACTACCTTATGAGTGTCACCCAAGAGACAGCACATTTGACATTCTGGTACATAGTCAATATTCATAACTTCAGATACAGCGACAGCACATACAATCAAAAGGATGTCAAGTATCAGAGGGGTAGCAGTGTTAGTCTGGATCTGTAAAAGCAGTAAAGAGTCCTGTGACACCTTATAGCCTAATGAAAAGGATGTTAATGTTCAATAGATCCAGATCAAGACATTTAGAATGATGTCTTACAAGGTATATTTTGCACAAAACATATCATAATTATATCACTCTTGTAAATATGGGGGTGCCAGGGTGTTGGTTTGGGGTGCAGAGTGTCACAGATGGTCTCTTCCCCCATCCGTTCTCAGCCTTTGTTACAGGACTTCACTGAGCAGGCTGTCGTGTGTGCTGGCATTGGCACATACATATCACCGATTTCATTCTGCTGTTACATACCTGGTGTGTGGCCATATGGTTTTCTCTTTTATTATTGCTGGATAGCACAGGCTGAATCTCCCTTGGTTATTGCTTTCAGCTGTGTGTGGGTGCCTTGAATGACAACATCTGGAGCCTTCTTTCTTTCTGAGTTACTCCAGTCTTTGCACATCCTTACTATGCTTATCTCCAGTGTCTCCAGGCACTTTCTAGGGGATATCCTGATACTTTTTACCTCCTTGCATGCAAAGGAGCATGGCATTTTGCTTCTTTTTCACTTTGGGGACAGATGAGCTCCCTGTTTTCATCATTAAATGCTCAAATGCTCATTTTTTCCCCATTATGCCAGTTGATTCTCTGGGA
Source organism: Chelonoidis abingdonii (assembly GCF_003597395.2). Lineage (NCBI taxonomy): Eukaryota > Metazoa > Chordata > Testudines > Testudinidae > Chelonoidis > Chelonoidis abingdonii. The sequence continues at coordinate 190,582,816 of NC_133771.1, read as the reverse complement.
AGCTTGGTCTCTGGAACATCTAAACCAGTGTTTCTCAACCTTTTTGATATCAGGGACTGGCTTGCTGCCTTCCTAGATTGTGTTAGAGAGATCCCAGGGATCCATGGACCTGTCGTTGAGATATATTAATTTAAACTAGTGAATTCAGACACCACCAAGGCATGTCTGAAGACAGCACTGGAAAGGCAGAGGATAAACAGCAAGAACAAGGGCCACTGGACTTGAAAAAGCATAGACATTGGTTAAACAAAGAACCATAATTAGTGATAGAGAGCAAGAGTAGGGGTGATTGGTAAAAACTGAAAGAGCCATAATTTTTTAATGACCTTGATTATAACCATCTGTATTCTTCCACTAATGCATTCCATTGTAAAATAGCCTCCTTTTGTTTATTTTGAAACACAGCTGTTGTTTTTAATTGAGCTTAACAGATAATGTGATCATGGTTGCTTGCTTTAGCTGGAGGTCAATGAAGCAGGGGGAAATGAATGACTGATCAGTTAGACTGTATACATTTGTTGTTATTTTTTCTTTCTAAAATGCTTGAGATATAGTCCTGGCTATTTTGTTAGCTAGGTGAAAAGGTTTTCCTGTGATCAGCTTATGAAATCTACTTCTAGCTAAAAAACAATTCTGCACAATCACAAAGCACTCCCAGGGGAACTGTCTTTTTTGGCAAGTAGGGATTTGTGAGGAAAGGATGGAGTGGGGAAGAGTAACACAAGAGGGCCCAGGGGGAGGAAAAGGTGGCAAAGCCTGAGAACTAAATGATCTGGAAAAATCATGGAGCACGTCCTCAAGGAATCCATTTTGAAACACTTGGAGGCGAGGAAGGTGATCAGGAATGGTCAACATGGATTAGCCAAGGGCAAGTCATGCCTGACCAACCTGATTGTCTTCTATGATGAGATAACTGGCTCTGTGGATATGGGGAAAGTGGTGTACATGATATATCATGACTTTAGCAAAACTTTTGATATGGTCTCCCACAATATTCTTGCCAGCAAGTTAAAAAAATATGGATTGGATGAATGGACTATAAGGTGCATAGAAAGATGGCTAGATCGTAGGACTCAACAGGTAGTGATCAACAGCTTGATGCCAGTTGGTAGCCAGTATCAAGCAGAGTACCCCAAGGGTTGGTCCTGGGGCTGGTTTTGTTC
>NC_133771.1:190542607-190554153 GCF_003597395.2 Chelonoidis abingdonii | reverse complement strand
CTGTGCCGCTGCAGCTGTCTGTGCCGCTGCCTGAGTGCCTGGCTCCTTATATAGGACCCCTAATCAGGTAAGCCCCGCCCCCAACTCAGGGCTCAGCCTCGCTCCCAGCACAAAGCCCCTAGCAACATACACACACACTCACTCACACACAAACTCCACAATACAATCCACAAACTAAAAAAACCTGCTCCTCCAACAGAACTCCCACTGAAATTCCCCTGTTAGCAGCTCTGGTTGCTGGCTCCTGTGCCACTGCAGCTGTCTGTGCCGCTGCCTGAGTGCCTGGCCCGCTGCCTGAGTGCCTGGCATTATTTTTTTAATGAGCACCATTGGCATGGAAACATGTCCTCTGGAATGATGGCAGAGGAACGAAGGGACATGTGAATGTTTAATATAACTAGCATGTAAATACCTTGCAATATCAGCTACAAAAAATTCCATGTGAATAGCTGTTCTCATTTTCAGGTGACATTGTAAATAAGAAGCGAGTAGCATTAACTCCAATAAATGTAAACAAACTTGTTTGTCTTAGCGGTTGGCTGAACAAGAAGTAGGACTGAGTGGGCTTTTAGGCTCTTAATTTTAACATTGTTGTGTTTTTTAGTGCAGTTATGTAACAAAAAAAATCTACATTTGTAAATTGCACTTACACCATCAAGGGTACCTGTATGAGGTGAATTGAAAAATACTATTTCTTTTGTTTGTCATTTTTACAGTGCAAAAATTTGTAATAAAAATGATACAAAGTGAGAAGTGTCAACTTTATATACTGTTATAATTGAAATCAATATACTTGAAAATGTAGAAAAACATCCAAAAACATTTAATAAATTTCAATGGGTATTCTATTGTTTAACAGCATGATTAAAACTGCAATTAATCACGATTCATTTTTTTGAGTTAATCATGTGAGTTAACTGTGATTAATCGACAGCCCTACTTTTATTTAACTAGTAATGAGGTTTTCCGTTTTCCATATTAGTAGCATTTCCTGAGCTAAGGGCAAAGAGTTTATTAGCCTAGAAAATTGTTGTTACTGAGTTAAAATGACTATATTGTCCTGAAACTAACCTCCCATCTAAGATCTAACTCATTACTGTCTTCAGAGCACCTGCATAAACCCCCAGCAAAAATGGTTGAATCAACTGCTGACACCCACTACTATCACTGCATTAGGTATGCTAAAACATGAGGCATGGCTAGTCCTCTTAGAACAAACATATGTAGATTGTCCTACACAGCATCTGTCTATTCTGTAAGAAACTATTGGAATCACACAAATGAAAATACTCAGAAGAACACTAAGAACCATATGTGCCTGGAAAAAATGCCCCTGTATAGTGCATATTTTTTAGACCAGGCTGTGTTGTGATGTGCAAGTAGATAATATAATTCAAGTAATATGAATCACTCATGATGTAGCCTGGCTTTGGAATCTTGCAAGATCATTCAAGATCATCCACCTTTGGTTATGCAAACAGGAAACACAACTACTTCTAAAAGCTTCCAACAGGATTTTAAAACCTTTTTTTTTTCATAACACTCCAGTGTATTCATTTCATTTAGTTAACAATGTACACTCTGTTAATTTAAGCTCTTACAGGTAGGTAAGACTAGTGGAGACCAGATAGATTAGAAAAATACTTTAAATAATTTGGCTGCAAGGTTTCATTTGAATTGTTATCCACATGTTATCCTACTACTGTTTGTCTGGTCTGAAACGTTGACCCTTCCTAACTGGTCAAATATATCAGGAAAAGGAACAACTAAAGAAGAGAACATTTACTACCAGTACTTTTCAGATCCTGGTTGGATCTTTGGATCTTTGACTTCTGTACAAGAAAAGCATGAGCCAAAATTCAGAGAGATCTATGAGATGGAATAGGATAATGAGATAAAGTGGCATCAAAGGAGATGGGAGCATATGTGCATTTGTTTATAACAATGTTGCAAAGTGTTCAACTTATTTAAATCAATGATGCATGCACTCATCGTATAATTCAGTTGGCACTTATGGCACATACAATAAACACATTTTGAACAATTATAAATCATGTATGTGTGTGTTTATGACAGCATGCTGACCAGAAGATGGCCCCATGCTGAACACAACGGTGTAATTCATAGCTTACTTAAGGGAGGAAACAGATGTTAAAAAGTGTAAGTTTTATTTATCAGTCCTGAAAAGTGCATTATATGGCTCACTCTCAAAGGAAAGAGTATTTATGATTGTAGTACTTCATATTATTTTAGTATGTTGTCAGGGCCGTCCTTAGGCATAGGCAACATAGGCAGCTGAGTAGGGCACCTGAAAATTTGGGGCACCACTGGGTCTTAGTGTCCACCCTCTTCTTTTCCTATCCCTGTTCTGACCCTTCCTGCAGGCTCCCACAGATGGCTGCTCTAGCCTGGTGAGTCTTCCTTGGGAGGGAATCTAGTAGTTAAAAGTGAAAAAACCTCCAGCCTGCCAGACCTATTAGCACAACATTGAAACTGTTAAAGAGACATTCAAGGGGTAATAAAGCCATTTAACAGGCATTTGCCAACCCCAAGGTATATACTGACAGGTTTCAGAGTGGTAGTCCTGTTAGTCTGTATCAGCAAAAACAAGGACGAGTCCTTGTGGCACCTCAGAGACTAACAAATTATTTGGGCATAAGCTTTTGTGGGCTAGAACCCATTTCATCAGCTGTCCACGAAAGCTTATGCCCAAATAAATTTTTATACTGTCAGTTTCTGACTTTACTGACAAAAACAGTTGTGCATTAATGTAATATTTACACAGAACATGTCAGTCTACAGGACCTTAGTTTAAAATTTGCTTTAAAAATATTTCATTAGTGAGCTGGTGAAGATTATAAAATCACATTTCTAAAAAATGCTTGCATAGAGTTTTAGATGCACAATCATCTTTAGCCTTAAATGCGTGGATCTTCAGACATACAGTTTTTTAAATAAATCCTTCAAAAGACCTCCCTTATCTAAAATACACATTTTAATTACTATAGTTAAAAAAAAAAGTGCTTCCAAGTCTTCCTGTCCTTTCTGTCCATCCCTTCACCACCTCTCCCCCCACTCCCCACTGAAGAGAGCCCTTAAAGGGACAACAGTCCTTCCCTTCCAGATAGCTGGACAAAGAGTTTCCCTTTCTTTACTTCTGACTATCCGATGAACTAGTTTTAAAAGAACCCTCCAGCAAAATCAGTACCTTAGTAAGACATAAAATCCTTGTTATACCTAAAATCTTTGGAAACATTTTTTTTTAAAGTTGGTGAAATTTCATAACCATGTCTCTTGTTATGGAGATCACACAAAGTAAATTACTGTTCCCTTTTTCTAAAAGCAATGAACATTGTTATGAACACACTAAACCTCTCTGATTAATTTAAAATAATGTCTTTGTTTCAGTGAGTTAAATATGTAGTAATCTGGAATGCTGGCTTAAGGTTTGAGTACATTTAAAATATAAATTCAGCTTAGAAATACTGATTAAGAAAATGTAAAACAGAGAAGAGCTGCATCATGTATTCCATTATATGTAATGTTGTATTCAGCAGGACAGCTGACTCACCCTTACTACGAAGTTTTTGCAAATAAATCTCTGACAAACTTCAGGGCATATCAAAAAACCTGTGACTGACATTTTTTATTCCCAAATTTTAGTGCTTTTAATTAGGTACTTTCTTCATGTCCATTCTGCATGAGGGAGAGGGTATGGGAGTCTCTGCGGGGAACTGTGACTCTCCGCCACCATAAGGCAGGCCGGACATCTCATTATCCTTTGCTGTCTCATCCCTCCTCCCCCTCCCCCACCAGGCTGTGAGCTTGGGCTGCCATCCGGCATAGGGGCACCAGTTTAATAATACTGCATAGGGCCCCATAAATCCTAAGGACGGCCCTCTATGTTGTAGCAGAGTGGTTACCGGCTCCTGCCCTGAGGGTTTTAAAACGACCCTGGAGTAGGGCTATGGAAGGGCAAGATGCCTGGGCTGATTGGGAGGAAGCAGGCTCAACTGAGGCCACGCCCCAATCAGGGCCCAGCTGGCCCTATAAAGGCTTGAGCCAGGAACTCAAGCAGACAGGCTCTCTCTGCATTCAGAGAGAGAAGGACCTGGCTGCAGGGAGGTTAACCAAGTATCTGGAATGGAGCAGGGCTGGGGAAAGGCCACGGGAGCTGGGGAGCTCTGGCCTAGGAAAGCCCCCGGCTAAAGGCCTGGTAAGGCCTATTATGTACTGGGTTGCAGGGGCAGCCCACGGCTAGCCAGAGGCAGCAAGTCCAAACCCCTTTGCCTGTGATGAGTGGCTTATACTGCAGTCTCCCCCAGTGAATGGGGGCTAGATGGAGACTGGGCAGTAGCCAAGACTGAGGTGAAGTGGGGCTAGTGGGCGGGGGTTTCCCTGGGAGGGGGAGACCCAGACTGTGAGGATACTGCTAGGGGTCAGCACCCAGTTAAAGGGGCACTGGGGTCCTGGGAGGGACACGGGGGCCAGCGGCAGTTGGACACCAGCCTGCAGAGGGCGCTCCAGAGGATGGATGAGCTATTTCCCTGAGACAGCCAGCAGGAGGCGCTGCCAGGTGAGTCTGCACCCACTTACATATGCATAATGCAGCCAACTGAGTATACACAGTTAAGCTCCAATCTATTCAAATGGCTTAATTTTAAATAAAAGTGCACATTGCCAGTGAAAAGCCAAAGTCTACCAAGTGTTTTCTACTGATGACACTTCTTTAGGGGGGGAAAAAAAACCCTCCAAAAAAAACAGAATTTGAGGATCTGATCCAAAGCCTACTGATGAAACCCAGGGAACGATTCCTGTTGACCTCAGTGGGCTTTGCTTCATGCCTTTATTTGAGTGAACTCCACAGGAAAACAGAATAGTAGCATGTCCTGATTAAGGGGTTCTCTACTTGCTGCTTAAAGCATGGCTTTTTGGGCATGTCTACACTGCAGGCCTACATCGACTTAATGTAAGTTAATATCTGCAGTCATTAAGTTGGTTGTGCAACTCATTGTGTCAGTGGAGTGTGTCCTCACTAGCAGTGCTTGCATTGATGCACAGTGCAACTAGCCATAAGGCGTTTTGGGAAGGGCTTGCAATCCCTAATAGGAGCAAAATGTTGTCCTAGAGGGGAATGGAAACATGACTTCAACCTACCATGATGCAGTTTCTTCCCTCCTTCCCCTGATATCAATGGCAAACAACCCATACTTTCTCATGACTTTTTTTGAAATCCTGGTTTAGTTGCACATACACCATAGCCCGAGAAGCATGGGCCCAGCTCAGCTGTGAACTCTTGTGATCATTACAGATACCTTTGGACTTACCCTGCAGTATTTTCAGAGCTGAAACAGGAGCCACTGCATGGAACATTATGTTGTCATGCAAGCAGCCCTGCTGCAAGCCATAGAACGAAAAAATCCCCAGTTGCTGCTGGCAGTTGCACAGCAGCTGAACATGATGGAGTGCAGTTTCTAGTGCCAGGAAACAAGAAATGACTGGTGGGATCACATTGCTATGCAATTGTGGGATGACGAGAAGTGGCTGCAGCACTTTCAAATGCAGAAGGCCACTTTCCAGGAACTTTGTGCAGAGTTTTCCCCAGTCCTGAAGCACAGCAACACCAATATGAGACCTGCTCCAACAGTGGAGAAATGAGTGGCAATTGCTATATGGAAGCTTGCAGTCCCAGACTGCTACTGGTCAGTGGGGAATCAATTTGGAGTTGGTAAATCCATTGAATCATTGACTTTAAGGTCAAAAGGGACCATTATGATCATCCAGTCTGACCTCCTACACAATGCAGGCCACAGAATCTCACCCACCCACTCCTGTATCAAACCTGTGTCTGAGACACTGAAGTCCTCAAATCATGTTTTAAAGACTTCAAGATGCAGAGAATCTTCCAGCAAATGACCCAAGCCCCATGCTGCAGAGGAAGGTGAAAACTCCCCAGGGACTCTGCCAATCTGCCCTGGAGGAAAATTCTTTCCCAACCCCAAATATGGCGAACAGCTAAACCCTGAGCATGTGGACAAGACTCACCAGCCAGACACCCGGAAAGAATTCTCTGTAATAACTCAGATCCCACCCCATCTAACATCCCATCACAAGCCATTGGGAATATTTACTGCTAATAGTCAAAGACCAAATCGCCAAAATTATGCTATTCCATCATACCATCCCCTCCATAAATGTATAAAGCTTAGTCTTGAAACCAGATATGTCTTTTGTCCCCACTACTCCCCTTGGAAGACTGTTCCAGAACTTCACTCCTCTGATGGTTAGAAACCTGCATCTAATTTCAAGTCTAAACTTCCTGATGGTCAATTTATATCCATTTGTTCTTGTGCCCACATTGATACTGAGCTTAAATAATTCCTCTCCCTCCCTGGTATTTATTCCTCTGATATATTTATAGAGGGCAGTCATATCTCCCTCAGCCTTCTTTTGTTTAGGCTAAACAAACTGAGCTCTTTGAGTCTCCTTTCATAAGATAGGTTTTCCATTCCTCAGATCATCCTAGTAGCCCGTCTCTGAACCTGTTCCAGTTTGAATTCATCCTTCTTAAACATGGGAGACCAGAACTGCACACAGTATTCCAAATGAGGTCTCACTAGTGCCTTGTATCAATGGTACTACACCTCATTTCTTGAAATAACCTCGCCTGGGCATCCTAAGACCTCATTAGCTTTTTCACGGCCAGTATCACAATGGCGGCTCATAGTCTTCCGTTGATAACAATACCAAGTCCATTCTTCTCTGTTACCTTCCAACTGATGCTATTCCCCAGCTGTATAACTATTAAATTCTGTTATTAATCCCTAAATGCTGACTTTGCACTTTTCACTATTAAATTTTCATCCTATCTATTACTTCCAGTTTACAAGGTCATCCGATTTTCCTATATGATATCCCAATCCTTTCTGTTATTGGCCGAATACTCTCCAGCCCTGTTTTAGTCATCTGCAAACTTTATTTTAGCACATTCCCATTTTTGTGCAAGGTCAGTATAAAAGATTAAATAATATTGGTCCCAAAACCAGTCCCTGAGGAACTCCACTAGTAACCTCCCTCCAGCCTGACAATTCACCTTTCAGTACAGCCTGTTGTAGTCTCCCCTTTAACCAGTTCCTTATCCACCTTTCAGTTTTCATATTGATCCACATCTTTTCCAATTTAGCTAATAATTCCCCATATGGAACTGTACCAAATGTCTTACTGAAATCAAGATAAATTAGATCCCCTGCATTTTCTTTGCCTAAAAAATCTGTTACCTTCTCAAAGAAGCAGATCAGATTGGTTTGGCACAATCTACCTTTTGTGAAACCATGTTGCATTTTGTCCCAATCCACTGTTGGAGCTGCTGTGATTCAAGTGTGCAGGGCTATTAATCAACTTCTGCTATGAAGGGTAGTGACTCTGGGCAATGTGCAGGACATAGTGGATAGTTTTGTCATGATGGAGTTCCTGAACTTTAGTAGGACAAGAGATGGAAAACATATCCCTATCTTGGCACCAGACCACCTTGCCAAAGAGTACATAAACCATAAGGGATACTTTTCAAAGTTGTTGAAAGTTCTGGTGGATTACAGTGGGCATTTCACCAACATCAGTGTGGGAGGGTCAGGAAAGGCGCATGACGCGTGCATCATTAGGAATACAGGTGTGTTCAGAAAGCTGTGAGCAGGGACTTTCTTTCCAGACCACAAAATACCTGTTGAAGATGTTGAAATGCCAATCGTGATTCTGGGAGACCTTCATCCCGTGGCTTATGAAGCTGTATACTGGCCACATGGGGAGCAATAAAGAGCAGTTCAAAAATAGGCTGAGCAAGCACAGAATTGTGGTGGAATGTGTCTTTGAACATTTAAAGGGTCGCTGACACAGTTCACTTATTAGGTTAGACCTCAGTGAAAGCAAATCCCCAGTGTTATTGTTGTATGCTGTGTGATCCAAAATGTATGTGAGGCAAAGGGAGAGAAGTCTCCATAGGGGTGGGGGGTGGAGGCAGATAGATACAAGCTCAATAAGAAGAGCCCAGTAAGGAGCTCTGCATCTCTGGGAGGCTTTGAAAACACATTTCAGTAATGACTTGTAGCAGGGGTGGGTGAACTTTTTGGCCCAAGGGCCACATCTGGGAATAGAAATTGTATGACGGGCCATGAATGCTCATAAAATTGGTGTTGCGGTGTGGGACGGGGTGAAGGCTCTGGTTGCGGGTGTGGGCTCCAAGTGGGGCCAGAAATGAGGAGTTCAGGGTGCCGGAGGGGGCTGGGGAGTGGAGTGCAGGGGGAGTGAGGGATCCGGCTGGGGGTGCAGGCTCTGGAGTGGGATTGGGGATGAGGAATTTGGGGTGTAGGAGGGTACTCCGGGCTGGGACTGAGGGGTTTGGAGAGCAGGAGGGGGATGAGGCCTCAGGCAGGGAGTTGGGGTGTGGGAAGGGGTGCAGGCTTTGGCTGGGGATGCAGGTTCTGGGGTGGGGCTGGGGATGAGGAGTTTGGGTGCAGGAGGGTATTTCAGGCTGGGATTGAGGGGTTTGGAGAGTGGGAAGGGGATCAGGGCTGGAGCAGGGGGTTGGAGTGCAGGGAGAGGCTCAGGAGTGCAGGCTCCAGACAGTGCTTACCTCAAGTGGCTCCCGGAAGCAGCAATATGTCCCTTCTCTGGCATGCCTCATAAGCAGCGCCTCTGCAGCTCCCATTAACTGTGGTTCCCAGCCAATGAGAGCTGTAGCAGCGGCACTTGGGGTGGGAGAAGCGTGGTCCCTTCCCAAAGCATTGCCTCTGGTGAATCAACTTCCCCGTGAATCCTCCACCCCCATGCTTGGAATGAATAAAGATCCTCTCATTCTCAAAACATTTACTTTTATTGAAGACATAAACAGAAAATGAAAGAGCAGGAAAATAATTGAACCTTGGGTAAACTGTGATAGAATTGGGAGGAGTGAAACCAAGTCATCTTGTCTAGGAAAGCACAGTAACCTTGACCATCAAAGGGCTTTGAATGGCCACCTTTTGTTCTTGGTACCCTCTCCCCCTGTTGAGTGGAAGGGATACAGCACCTCCCCCACCCCGCCTCCTGGAATGTTTAGCAGAGGGGGATTGGGAAGAAGGTAATGCTTGCAGGAAGTTCTGCAGGGGCTGCAATGGGAATCTACCCTCCCGCTGCTTTTTCTTGAAACTCAAGCCTCAATATAGCTGATTAGTCCTTCAAAATCCGTAGCATCTCATCCTGCATGGCATGCTTCTGCTCCTGGGATGCTCTCCTGCTCTCGGGTCCATGATTAGTTTCTCAGACAATTAAATCCCCCAGGTTCTGACCTCTGTCTCAGCTGTTCTGGAGGCATTCATTATCTCGCTGAACATGTCATCACAAGTCCTCTTTTTCCAACTTCTAATTTGCGAAAGCCTCTCTGATAGCGTGGAGGATGTGCTGAAGACAAGCTTTCCACTGTAAGGCATGCAAAACACAAGGCAAACATTGTCAGCACATACCATGGATCTAGTGCAAGATTGCTATTTAAAAAAATTCCCCTCATTACACTCAAGTGCAAGCCAGAACATAATCAGAATCCCTAGCTGTTCAATGAACCAGTTTACTGTTCCACCCATGGTGAGTATGGCTGCGTGGCATGGGTGACAGGCCTTGTGCTGAAACTTGTGGGAAATCCTTGTCGGGAGCACAGGTGGACAATGACCCCTCCTCCTAGCAACGTGGATATTGCTTTGAGAATGGGGACCATTGTTAAGCCTCCCAAAGTGCTGTCTTTGTCCCTGACAGCTCCAGGGATGGGGGTGGGGGTTGCAGCCCTGAGAAAACACAGAAAACTCACACCATCTTACCTTAACACTGCTGGTAGTAGTCACCCTGGACTTGCAGAATTTGATGTCAATGCCAATCACTGCCATCCAAGCCACCAGCATGTTAGGGAAAGCGTGGTTGAGGGACCTGGATCCCCTGTGAGTGGTGGATCACATGCTCTATTATTTGTGGTTGAAGCACTTGTAATGAAAACTTCCCCTGTTTTCTCCTAGGTGACCCTATGTGAAATCAGTCTCCTGAGGAGAGTTTCTGGATTAAGTTTATGTGTGAGCTATAAGGGTGATATCGTGGTGGTAGTCTGCTATAGACCACCAGACCAGGGGGATGAGGTGGATGAGACTTTCTTCTGGTAACTAGCAGAAGTTACTAGATCGCAGGCCCTGGTTCTCATGGGAGACTTCAATCACCCTGACATCTGCTGGGAGAGCAATACAGCAGTGCACAGACAATCCAGGAAGTTTTTGGAAGTGTAGGGGACAATTTCCTGGTGCAAGTGATGAAGAAAACAACTAGGGGCAGAGTTCTTCTTGACCTGCTGCTCGCAAACCAAGAAGAATTAGTAGGGGAAGCAAAAGTGGGATGGGAACCTGGGAGGCAGTGACCATGAGATGGTCGAGTTCAGGATCCTGACACAAGTGTAAGCAGAGTCAGGATGAGCTCTACCCTGACATTTGATGGTGAATTGTGGTAAGTTGTGGAAAGGAACTTCAGGGGCTGATCTTGTTTGCATAGGCATACCCACCCCACACAGCATAAGCCCACAGCTGCCCAAATGGTCACTTTGGCTGCTGTGGGATCTGCAGTTTCTCTGTGATTGAGGCAGGAAGAAAAATGTTGTTACCCTGATTATGTGAGTCAAGGCCAGTGGCACTGTTTTATGGCAGAGGGACTCACCATCAACTAAGTAGCACTCGCTAGACAAGGGACATGGGTTCCAAAACCCAGTGAACTGAGAGAGAGAGAGAGAGGCTGGGGACAGGTATTTGTACCTGAGAGTATGAGCCCCTTTTGAGGGCCTGAAACACCAATTGCACCTCTTTCTCTCTCCACTGTTGAATAGCAGAGCTAATTTTGATTCCATTAAGGGTCTAGTTACAGGCTGCTGTGCTGAATTCACTTTGTGCCAATGGTGCACCAGCACTGGGGTTCCCTTACTACAAGCAGAAATCACTAAGAGCTGAGATCACTGAGTGCTGTGTTAACTAGTGCAGGAGCCTGAAGATATATTGCTAAGTGGCTGGCAGACCAGGCCAGTTTGTGGAATGCTTGGTGTAGTCCGTGGGATGGTGAGTGGAGTCAAATGGTGCAGAGTGGAGCAGTTTGTGGGATGGCGGGAGTGGTTCGTAGTGAAGATTGCAGCAGAACCCCGTGGAGAAGTGGAGCAGTCGGCCTTGAATCATGTAAGATGCCCCTTTCTTCCCCCCCCCCCATTTCCACCCAGTTTGGGTGTGTGTGTGTGTGTGTGGAACTCTGCAGATAAACTTTTGAATTCTGGGACTGCAGTGACCAGGGACAGAGACTCTTGGGGTGTTGGACTTTTAGGACTTTGGGGTGATCTTTTGGGTGGCTGGACTTAAGACCCCGAGGGGAAAAGGACACTGCCAAACTAGTTTGGAGGTGGGTCTTTTGCTCATGGTTTGTGTTATGAATCCTGTTTGTGGTGTTTCCCCAATATAATGCCACATTGTTTCCCTCCTTTATTAAAAGGATTTTGCTACACTCAG
>NC_133771.1:190525040-190542582 GCF_003597395.2 Chelonoidis abingdonii | reverse complement strand
AGAGAGATCCTTGTGTAACCCTTCTGCCGTCGAGTTCAGCAACTAAGGCGCGTTCATACTAGGGTTCGTTGCAATATGCACATGCCAGAACCCAGCTCAAGTCCCCACCCAAGTGACTGGACAATTATATAACCACCCCCAGGTGCCTCTACGAGCAATACTTTTTTCCCTCTCACACACATGAGTCTGAGTTGTCAGAGAGATCCTTGTGTAACCCTTCTGCCGTCGAGTTCAGCAACTAAGGCGCGTTCATACTAGGGTTCGTTGCAATATGCACATGCCAGAACCCAGCTCAAGTCCCCACCCAAGTGACTGGACAATTATATAACCACCCCCAGGTGCCTCTACGAGCAATACTTTTTTCCCTCTCACACACATGAGTCTGAGTTGTCTGAGGTTGCAGGAACAAAACATCCCGATGTGAAGAAAGAATAGTAAATATGGCAGGCGACCAGTTTGGCTTAACAGTGAAATCCTTGCTGATCTTAAACACAAAAAAGAAGCTTACAAGAAGTGGAAGATTGGATAAATGACCAAGGAGGAGTCTAAAAATAGTAGTCAGGCATGAAACGGTGAAATCAGGAAGGCCAAATCACACTTGAAGTTGCAGCTAGCAAGAGCTGTTAAGAGTAGTAAGGATGGTTCTTTCAGGTATGTTAGCAACAAGAAGGTCAGGGAAACTGTGAGCACCTTATTGAATAAGGGAGGCAACCCAGTGACAAAGGATGCGGAAAAACCCATTTGGCTATGTCCAGGATGTGTTGGCCAGGGTAAAGAGTCAAAAATAACTTCCAAATTGCAGGCCTGAGTTATGGGGGAAATGGTGGTGGTGTAAACAATGGTGAGGGAGGAGGAGGAGTGATACCCTTCTGTTGCTTATCTCCTCATCTCATATATTTTTATTATCTCCATCCATAGCCTGACTCTCCCATTCACCCAGATGGCCATTTGATATTATTTTCACACTGCTTTTCTCTTGAATTCCCTTTCTGGCCACAACCTAATCTCATTCATCAGCATTCACTAGCCCCTGCCTCTCACCCCTCCACTTGTACCTCCCCCAACCCCCAGACTATCCACATCCATGACTTCTCTGTCCTCCACAACCTCTCCTCTCTCTCTTTCATCCCAGAGTTGATTCAAACTTTTTTACGATGTTTCAACTTTTTCCAGTTGGAAAACAGTAAAAGGTATGAAATGTGGGTTGTCCCCAAGCACTTTTTTATTTTTCACCCCATTTTTCAATTAAAAATATATTGGGGTAAGGGAGGAATACAAAAGGGATAGAAGGGTGTGAGGGAGAACAAAAAATCCCCAAACTTAAACTGGAAAACTGATTTTTTTCAAGTTCCAAAAACTGACCCAAAGAGAGATTTTTAAGGCAAAATGAGATGAAAATGTTTGTTTTGCTGCAAAATATTAGTCTGAGACAAAATGTTTCATATAGGATTTTCCAGTGAGAAAACTGAAAAATATCATCAAAACAGAAGGTTTATCTTGTGTTGTGTCTTGCTTTTTATACATACATAATATGATGGAACTATACAGGCATGATGCAGATAGCCATGTTGATTAAATACACAACACACTGTGTGTCCTAGCTCCATAAACACACTGATGTCCTAGATGGCTTCTAAAACACAGTGAGTATCTCCAGAAGGCTCACAACCTATTTCAAGTGATACTGACCATTACTATACACTACATAATCTGGCTGATACAACCTCCACTGAAGTCAATGGCCAAACTCCTATTGATCCCAGTGGTATACACAAAAGAAGATAAAAGATTTCTGCGACTGGCAAAACCAACCACTTTCCATTCAGAAGCAGAGCCCTTTCCATCAGCAGAAGTTCAAAGGAGGATCCGAGAAATCAAAAACAAATGATAGGAGCACAAAGCAAAAGAAATCCAAACATTCGCTGACAGACATAATGTGGAGCTTTTTTTGTGAGACAAAGACCCTGTACGACCAAGCTCATGTGGCCTCACACCTCTAAGATCCGAAGATGATAGTGCCCTTCTTAAAGATAACAAATCCATCAAAGAGTGCTGGAAGGAACAGTACCAAAGCCTTCTACATCAAGAATCAACTGTGACTGATGAAACCATAGACTCCATCCCTCAGCACCCAATCTGGGAAACGTGCCAACCCACCAACGCCTTAAGATGTCTGAAAAGCAATTAAACAAATGAAGAACAATAAAGCATCTGGTCCTGATGACATACCAGCTGAAGTACCGAAAGTGGGGGCAGAAACACTAACAAACAAACTTCACTTGCTGTTCCTCATAATCTGGTGCACTGAAGAAATCCCTGTTGATTTACTTAATGCTAACATCATCACCATTTTCAAAAAGGAAAACAGGGCCAAAAGTGCCAACTATTGAGGCATTTCCCTCCTCTCCATCACTGGGAAGATTCTTGCTAGAATCACCTGTTCCCTCTTGCAGAGGAAGTACTTCCAGAGTCCCAGGGTGGCTTCAGACCATCACATGTCACAAAAGACATGAAAGGAGGAAGGTTATCAGAATAGTTAACATAGATTCACCAAGGGCAAATCATGCCTGACCAACCTGATTGCCTTCTATGACGAGATAACTGGATCTGTGGATATGGGGAAAGCAATGGAAGTGAAGCTTTAGCAAAGCTTTTGGTACCGTCGCCAACAATATTCTTACCAGCAAGTTAAAAATGTATGGATTGAATGAATGGACTATAAGGTGGCTAGAAAGCTGGCTAGATTGTCAGGCTCAACGAGTAGTGATCAACGACTTGATGTCTAGTTGGCAGCCGGTAACAAGCGGAGTGCCCCAGGGGTTGGTCCTGGGTCTGGTTTTGCTCAACATCTTCTTTAATGATCTGGACAATGAGATAGATTGCACACTAAAATGGGGTGGGGGAGGTAGATATACTGGAAGGTAGGGATACGGTCCAGAGTGACCTAGACAAATTGGAGGATTGGGCCAAAAGAAATTTGATGAGGTTCAACAAGGACAAGCGCAGAGTCCTGCACTTAGGATGGAAGAATCCCATGTACCACTACAGGCTGGAGACCGACTGGCTAGGCAGCAGTTCTGCAGAAAAGGACCTGGGGATTACAGTGGACAAGAAGTTGGATATGAGTCAACATTGTGCCCTTGTTGCCAAGAAAGCTAATGGCATATTGGGCTGCATTAGTAGGAGCATTGCCAGCAGGTCAAGGTAAGTGATTATTTCACTCTCTTCGGCACTGGGAAGGCCACACCTGGAGTATTGCATCCAGTTTTGGTCTCCTCATTACAGAAGGGATCTGGTCAAATTAGAGAGAATCCAATGTAGGGCAACAAAAATGAGTAGGAGGTTGCGGCACATGACTTACAAGGAGAGGCTGAGGGAACTGGGATTGTTTAGTTTGCAGAAGAGAAGAGTGAAGGGATTTGATAGCAGCTTTCAAGTACCTGAAAAGGGGTTCCAAAGAGGATGGATCTAGACTGTTCTCAGTGGTGGCAGATGACAGAACAAGGAGCAATGGTCTCAAGTTGCAATGTGGGAGGTCTAGGTTGGATATTAGGAAACACTATTTCACTAAGAAGGTGGTGAAGCACTGGAATGAGTTGCCTAGGGAGGTGTTGGAATCCCCATCCTTAGAGGTTTTTAAGTTCAGGCTTGACAAAGCTCTGGCTGGGATGATTTAGTTGGGGATTGGTCCTGCTTTGAGCGGGGAGTTTTACTAGATGACCTCCTGAGGTCTTTTCCAACACTAATCTTCTATGATTCTATGATTTTCGCAGCCAGGGAGAGCCAGGAAAAATGTCAAGAACAACACCAGGAGCTGTATAGCCTTTATCAAACTAACCAAAGCCTTTGACTCTGTCAACCGTGAGGTTCTGTGGAAAATCATGTCAAAGTTTGGCTGCCCAAGCAAATTTATCAGCATTGTAAGAGTGATATTGCATTCCAACATTTCCTCTCCCCTGGCACTGGGTCTTACATCCGTGGTAATTTTTTTGAAGGAAGGGATCAGTTTTCAGATTTTGCCTTGCTCCCTGCAAAAAAACCTCTGTGTGACTCTGACAAACGTATATTAGCTCTCTCTCACATATGTGTTTCAACTGAACTGATTTTAGCAAGCTGTAAAGGGGGAGTGGATGTTTATATAGATAGGGATATCAAGTTATAACAAAGCTGAAAAAAAAAGATTTGGAGGGCTATAATGCCTCTTTTTTCAGGGGTTAAACTAATTAACTATTAAGAATTAGGAAGAGACCTGCATGGGGGACACATTATCCCACATCTGTCTACTGTGGAGTTGTTTGCACCTTCTTCTGAAGACTCTGGTGGTGGCCATTACTGATAATGGGACATTGAACTAGATGAACCACAGTTCAGATCTAGCCTGGTAATTCCCATGTTCCTATTCTTTGGTTACTACAGCAACTGCTCATTTATGGCAGGGAACAGCCATGTTTGTTCATGTCTTCACGCTCAAGCAAAGTGGCATATTTTGAAAGATATGTCTTTATTCAGAAAGATTCCATAGCATTCGTCTCCACTACATTCTGTCAGTCTCAACAGGCAAACCAATTACACTGGCCCTTCTCACTGGCGAGAGCAAGTAAACCATAAATTCCAGTTGGGAGAAGTGATGTTTAGGTCAAGGCAAAAGTATAATCCCACTGGGATCATATTTTAATTCTGAAACAAGATCCAGAACATATCCTCCTCGATATGTTGAATCTGCATCCACCTAATTCAAGCCCAAAGGTTACAGGGTAGCCATGAGGTCCTGAGTCAACCCCCAACCCTTCCCCACCCCACCCCCAGTAAACAGTGCTGATATTGAAGTCACTCAGGAAAATATCAGTAAAATAACTAGAAAGACATGTTTAAAATACACAGATTAGAGAAATTAGATAGGTTAATCTACACGTTTCCTGTAAGAAGCCAGCTAAAACCTCTGCCAAATCAGCCAGGAAATGAAGTGAAACAGTACACTACTAGATTGGGACTCTTACACAAAGGAAACATTGATATGAATCTGGGTCTGAAGAAAGGAATGTCCTAAATAAACACATTGCAATAACGGGTTAGATTTTCTAAAGCACCTAAATGAATTAGGTACATAAGTCCCACTGAAAGCTATTTAGGGACTTAATATGCTCTTATTTGAAATTGGCACCCAAACTCTTTAATACTGTGAGGTGCTGAGTCAGTAAAAATATAAATAAAAACCACCAACACAATCTTAGTTCATGTTAAATATTGCATCCTTCCAGAAAAAGCTAAGCTAAGAGCCCTTCTGATTAAGCTAGCCAGAACTTGGGTCAGATTCGTAGCTAAAGTAAATCAGCATAGCTTCATTCAGGGCCGGTGCAAGGATATTTTGCGCCCTAGGCGAAACTTCCATCTTGCGCCCCCCCCCCCCCCATCACATAATTATAACAATTACACACGTCACGATAACGTGTTATAATTTAGAATTTATGTTTCCATAAACGCTTTAAGTTTAGGCAAATTTAGAAAACAAGTTCTCGAAGTTCAATGCTTGAGCAAATGTCATGTTCTACGTGACAAGGTAGATAAGCCACAAGGTCTTTGTTGGCCAATCATTGATGTTCGCATATATTTTTTATCAACTTGAGCTTCGAGAAGCTCCCCTCACCATGGCCACAGAAAACCGGGGGTCAAGAGGATGCGAAGAGCAATAAACTATGTTAGGGGACATACTGTCAGCGTTATTTTCCATATGAAGTTCAAAAACTCTGCGGTGATGAACTTCTTTGGACTCGTCTTGCAATAAGCTTGCAGTTCCAACTGCATCAAGTCAAAGGGCACAATATCTTTGGATACACTATGTTGCATAAGCTTTCTCCAGATTCAACAATGTTTCTAATTTGCTTTGTGTTTTGTAATTTTGGCCAAACTTAACTCATATATGAAGCCAAGAACTGAACTAATTTGCTGCATCAATGTGAATCTTTCTTCAACCGATGTATTGCTGGTGAATGACTGCAAAGTAAGACTTCACTTTGATTTTTCTTCGGAATCAAATAGGTTCGCATCTGCTTTCATAGTGAACTGCTTCCTCTTCTTCTAATACGAGATTGGATCTGGGTTCAAAAAGTGCGTAATCGACTCCTTCCTCTCGCAATTCACTGCATCTACAATGGTTTTTCTCAAGGCTGGTCACTTTTGGGCGGGCCCCACAAGAAACTTCTTGGTTTCTCCAAGTTGATTAATGGCGATCACATATATCAAAATTTTTGCCGGTGAAGTTGTTATTGCTAGTTAATAGTTTGATCTCAAAACAATGTCATACCACAAAACAAAGAGAAACACAAGAAAACTTGAAACCTAGAAATGGTTTTTGTAAGACCTTTGGTGTCACTCGTGATGTAATTTGCGCAGATGATCCTGTCAGGTATTGTCTTCATAGATGGTCTAACCAGAGGCATCATAGATGTCACCAATGAAAGGGCAGGATGGAAAGCTCTCGCATCCCCAAGAGATAAAGACATGATGGTGGCTACATAAACAGAAACGCTCCTCCAGGCACTACCTCATAACATGCCAATTTGCTCAGGACAGAAGCATCATCGAAGGATACCTATGCAGTCAGTGGTCTCTACACTGGCCAAGCAAGCAGCATGACAACTAACGCTGTAACAGTCATTCCACTTTTTTGATGCTTCTTGGGCCACTCACTCGCACCGCGCGCTAGGCGTGCCAGACTGAGCCGGTGATTGGATGCATTAGCAAATCTACAAACTAGGCAAGGTGCTGGGCCTAGAGCGCTGCGGACTGCTGTCGCTGCCCAAGTGGAACACATCGCAAGCTCCATAGAGGAGAGAACTATTCAAAACAAATATCACCCTCTCTCATGATTCCCGCAAGCACTTCTTCAGGCAGTCCTATGTGGGTCCCACAAGGCTTAGGCCTGCGTTGGCAGGTAAACAAAACACAGCAGCAGGCTTAAAAAGTCAGACAGGGGCCGGCCCAGCGGACTCAGGGGGCCTTGGGCAAAAGCAAAATCGGGGGCCCCATCCATAAAAATTTGCAATAGCTATAGTAAATGTATAGGAAATGTAAAAATAACTAGTGAATACCATTCAAAAATTATTTGTAATAATGAAATAAACTAATACAATATTTAAAAAATTAAAAGTGATAATGGTCATGTATACATTTGCAATTAACATAGTAGGGCAGTTGCTGGGGATTGTGATGGGTTGTACAATGGCTTGTGGACAGAACCGCTGGGCTCTGGGTTCAGGGGTGCCCAGCTCACAGGGGCTGGCTCAGGGATGTGGGGAGATAGGGCAGGGGGGTTTCCCAGGCTCAGAGGGACGGAGCTCGGAGCTGGGGGTCAGGGCTGTTGGGCGGATGGGGTCGAGGGATTCCAGCTCAGAAGGACTGGGCTCAGAGCTGGGGTCAGGGCTGTGGGGGGGGATGGGGTCATAGGGGTGCTGGGGCACTGGGGCAGCTCAGCTCTCAGGCTGGCTGTTTCTCTCCAGGCCGTCCGGCTACAAAGGGAGCAGAGCACGGAGCCAAGGACCGAAGGGGCGAAGCACATGGGCAGCCTGAGGCTGACCTGTGGGGAGGCACTTGCTTACCTTGCCAATGCATGGGCGTTGGGTCCTCTTTCTTCCTCTCCTCGCACAGACCACCGCTGAGCCTGGGGGCGCCCTGGGCTGCCGGGACCCGGCCGCGGAGGCTCGCTGACCCCGGGGGACGCCCTGGGCTGCCGCGCGCGGCTCCCTGATTCCGGGGGACGCCTGGGCTGCGCGCTGGCTCCTGACCCCGGGGGACGCCTGGGCTGTCGGGATGCCGTGGCTGCGCCCTGACCCCGGGGGGCGCTCTGGGCTGCCGGCTGCAGGCAGCTGCTGCCGCCGGCAGCTCAGACTACCTATCCAGCAGCGGCCGCTGCAACCATTTAAAAATTTGGGGAGGGGTGCCGCTTTTTGGCGCCCCCAAATCTTGGCGCCCTAGGCAACCGCCTAGTTTACCTAAATGGTTGCACCAGCCCTGGCTCCATTGATTTCAATGGGGCTATGTCAATGCATACCTGCTGGAAATCTAGCCTCTTCATTTTACAAGCAAAGCCAGGAGCCTTATGATTGTTTCTTTAATGTCCATTTGCTCCCCATGCATAAGTCTCCATTTGTGATGTCATACATAGTTCTTGTGGAAATGTATGATGTCAGAAAGACAAGAATAAGACTTCTGCTGAAGAATATGCAACTGGAACAGTGGCACTCCCCAGGAACAAAATCCTATTTTCATGCAAACATCCCTTGTAAAATAAAAACAGGAACAATCCCTTCAGGTAATAGGATCTCCCAGAAGTAGTTTCTTTAAAAAAAATTGGTTTTAAGAGTTTCCCCATGAGGCATCATCACAACAGCTCTTTAACCTCTTCACTTAAATCATCAGTTAAGTAAGCATTCATCAGTATAAGTACAGAAATCTAAGAAGAATTCTACTGATTGAGTTTCAAAAGCAGTCATTCAACCATACTACAGTAACTTTTTAAATTAAGTATTGAACACTAGGTAGATTACAAGAAAATGGCATAAGAGATAAAGGAGGATATTCGAAATGCAAAGAGAAACTTTGAAAATAGATATTGAAAGCCATGCTAAATACAACTCTTTTTTTTTTTAGTACTACATATCAAAAGATGAGGGAAGGAGAAAATTAGAATATTATGGGCCAGAATGAGAAACTAAATCGCTTATGAGGGCAAAATGGCTGAACTGTTTCATTATTACATTTTCAATGTATGTACAAGGAAGAATGATAAAAATGTACTGTTTTTAACCTGGCAGAAGATCTGTAGTTATGTAAGCCCTTAAGAACAAGCAGGCAGAGGTTTACTGAGAACAAATCAAAATTAAATATGTGCCAGAAGCTGAACACATGCTACCTGCCTCTAATCAGAGACAGCAGGAAAGGACTCATGTTTTGTGCATAATTACCCCTTATTAAGTGATATTTCTGTAAATCGCTGATGTAAGGAGACACATGCATTGTGCTATATCTGGTCATGTCAAGTTACATCATGTCATGTGATATAACAGTCTAATGTAATCTGACATGGGACATATTAGTGCCAATGGAAAAGCCTAAATGCCAAGCCATTTTCATAAATATGCCCTGTGCACTGGTATATAACAAAAAACAGATGGAGATTTATCCTAGAGCTTTACAAAAATATCAGACAGCCATGGAGAACTCTGTTTCAGAGAGACAGACATGATATTATGGAGCAGATCTACAGAAACAGAAGTATACGTTGGTATGCATGTGATGTGATCTCTCAACCAAACCTGTCCATGTGGGTTCCTCAGAAAACGCAGTCTGGAAATCTCATACTGACAGTCTGTTTTGCATACATCTGCACTTAAATTTCTGATAGCTACCCATCTTATTGTGTGACCACACTGCCAGCCTTACCTAGAACCAGAGAGTGGAAATATACACAAAGAGAAAAAACATGTACATTAACATCTGACAACCTGAAAAAGAGTTGAGCTCACTGGACCTAGCAGGAAAAGGTATAATATGATCCAATGGGATGAAGCTGAGGTTAGACAAATTCAGAATGGAAATAAGGCATGTATTTTTAACAGTGAGATTAATTAACCATTGGAACAATTTACGAAGGGTTATTGTGGATTCTCCATCACTGACCTTTTAAAATCAAGACTGGATGTTTTTCTAAAAGTTCTGCTCTAGGAATTACTTTGGGGGAATTCTATGGACTGTGTTATACAGCAGATCTGACTGCATGATCATAATGGTCACTTCTGGTCTTGTAATCTATCAATCTATGATCTCATTCACCATTAGCCTTGCACCATGTGTAGGTGTTTACCCTGTTCAAAGTGGGGGAGAAAGATTAATGATTTGGGATGGTAGGATTTTACACCCACTTTGCACTGATGACTGCACAGATTGCAGGGCAATGGTGAAGCAGAACCGCTGCATCTTGGACAGAGATTTTCTTCAGTTCTTATTTTAGTATAGATTGGCAAACAAAGGGCTTGATTCTTTCTTGCACCAGAGTGCTACTCTGCCTCAGAGATAGGTGGGGGAGTCAGGGTGTTCCCTGATTCTGAGTACCATCCCCAGCCACAAGGAGAGCTAGAGCTTATTGCCTACTGGCAGCTCTAACTTGTGTCACTGATGCAGGATCCTCAGTGAATCATAGTGGGGCATGGATAAGTGTTCACGTTGCACTCCCTGTCAGTACCTGGGCTAAGGTGGGGAAGTTAATGATTCAATCAGTGGACCAAATTCAGTGATGAATCCTGATCATGTGGCACCTGAGGTACATTGCACGTAGGATAAGAATAAATTGTACACCACATTCACTCCCTGCCTGCTTTATGCCCAGGGAATGAAATGGCAGGCAGAAGGCCCACAGCTGGCACACATGCAACAACAGAAGAATTTTCTACTGGCCAACTGCAGCCAGTTTCCCACTACTTTGTGCATTCGGAGAGGCACAAAGGGGCTGGAGGTGCTGATTAGAGAATTCAGCCCATGTTCTAGAAATAAAGATTTTGCAGGTATGTAGTTAAGTATCAAGAATTTCTTCCCATTTAAGTGTTTCATCTGAATGTACTTGGAATAAAAGATACATATAGGAAATGAAGGGACCAGTCCTGCAATCTCTAATGAGACAAAATGTCGATAACAAGTCACTTGTGTAAAACTGCAGGATTGGGCCTAAAGGAGTAGAAATTGTAGACTTTATTTCAAAGCGTGCACTTTAGCATTTGTATGGCAAATTGTAAATATGTGGAAAGGCCTGGCAGGCATAAAATTTGGTCCTTTGAGAGACAGCTAGCAGCATTTGCAGAGACTGGGGGAAGGAAAGCTAAAAAAATATATCCTAAATGTTCCATGAATTGTACTCTTCCCCCAGAAAATCAGCATGTTTTTATTACTTAAACTACTTTTTATGGAATATTAAAAGAGGAGAGAAATTCCTTTGAATTCAGTTGCTACCAAAGCTGAGGACAACCAATTCATTAAAGCTTTAATTTCTTGGGACTTATTGCTTAAATAAGCTTTCCAGGGAAGATTCGGAAGAGGATGAAAGTCTGCTACATTAAGTTGCTTCCTGCTCAAGTAAACATCATTGCCAACCACTGTTTAGAAGTCAGCTGAAAAGGGCCAAAGGTGAATTTTGGCATCAACAGTGATTTATTCCAGCAAGAGAATTTAAACACAGGCAATATATTCCTGTCATCCTGTCAATTGTCAAAATGTCAGTAGACTTTTATAATAAATTGTTTTTGTACCTAATGTCAGCTGTTATCAATCTATGAAATAATCACTATAAATAAAATGGGATAAGCAAATGGCTACCCAGTAAAACAATTTTTCATGTGGTACAATTTGGTGACATTGGTTATTTATAAGGCTGTCAAACTATTAAAAAATTAATTGTGATTAAACAATAATAGAATACTATTCATTTAAATATTTTTGGAAGTTTTCTACATTTTTCAAATATATTGATTTCAATTACAACATAAAATACAAAGTGTACAGTGCTCACTTTATATTTATTTTTATCACAAGTATTTGCACTCCAAAAAAACAAAAGAAATTGTATTTTTCAATTGACCTAATACAAGTTCTGTAGTCCAATCTCTTTATCATGAAAGTTGAACTTACAAATGTATAATTATATACAAAAAAACCTGCATTCAAAACTAAAACAATGTAAAATTTTAAAGCCTGCAAGTCCACTCAGTCCTACTTCTTGTTCAGCCAATCACTCAGACAGGTTTGTTTACATTTTCAGGAGATCATGCTGCCTGCTTCTTATTTACAATGTCATCTGAAAGTGAGAACAGGCATTCTTATGGCACTGTTGTAGCCAGCGTTGCAAGATATTTCTGTGCCAGATGCACTAAAGATTCTTACGTTCCTTCATGCTTCAACCACCATTCCAGGGGACATGCATCCATGCTGGTGATGGGTTCTGCTTGATAACAATCCAAAGCAGGGCAGATTGACACATGTTCATTTTCATTATCTAGTCAGATGGTTCAGGTTCTGTAGTTTCTGCATCGGAGTGTTGCTCTTTTAAGACTTCTGAAAGCATGCTTCACACCTAGTCCCTCTCAGATTTTTGGAAGGCACTTCAGATTCTTAAACCTTGGGTCAAGTGATGTAGCTATTTTTAGAAATCTCACATTGTTACTTCTTTGCTTTTTTTGACATCTGCAGTGAAAGTGTTCTTAAAATGAACAACATGTACTGGGTCATCATCCAGACTGCTGTAACACGAAATAAATGGCACAATGCAGGTAAAATAGAGCAGGAGACATACAATTCTTCCCCAAGTAGTTCAGTCACTAATTTAATTAACACATTAACACATTTTTTTTAACAAGCATCATCAGCATGAAAGCATGTCCTCTGGAATGGTGGCCGAAGCATGAAAGGGCAGTAGGGACAGAAGGACGGTGAAGAAAATTGGCAGCACATGACCTCCAAAAGAAGAAATAGGAGCGTCTATGTACCAGCAATACAGATACAGGTGAGCAACCGTTTTCGTGTTCGCTCCACAGGTACTAATGCAGAGAGTGGACTAGATGGTATCTCTGAGGGAAGGGAGCAGAAGGAGACTCCACTGATTGGAAGGCATGATATGCACTGTCCTAGGGATGGGAGTTCCACAACCACTGCTCCCAGGAGAAGGAAGCGGGTGATGGTGGTCAGAGACTCCCTCCTCAGGGGAACTGAGTCATCTATCTGCCATCCTGACTGGGAAAACTGAAAAGTGTGCTGCTTGCCAGGAGCTAGGATTCACAATGTGACAGAGAGACTGCCAAGACTCACCAAGTCCTTGGATCTCTACCCCTTCCTGCTTCTCCACGTGGGCACCAATGATACTGCCAAGAATGATCTTAAGTAGATCACTGTAGACTACGTGGCTCTAGGAAGAAGGATAAAGGAGTTTGAGGCGCAAGAGGTGTTCTCGTCCATCCTCCCACTGGAAGGAAAAGGTCCAAGTAGAGACCATCGAATCGTGGAAGGCAACGAATTGCTATGCAGGTGGTGTCAGAGATAAGGCTTTGGATTCTTTGAACATGGGATGGTGTTCCAAGAAGGAGGAGTGCTAGGTAGAGACGGGCTCCACCTAACTAAGAGAGGGAAGAGCATCTTCACAAGTAGGCTGGCTAACCTAGTGAGGAGAGCTTAAACTAGGTTCACTGGGGAAGGAGACCAAAGCCCTGAGGTAAGTGGGGAAGTGGGATACCAGGAGGAAGCAAGAGATGTTAAGAATAACAAGAAAGGTTTCTTCAGATACATTAGCAACAAGAAGAAGGTCAAGGAAAGTGTGGGACCCTTACTGAATGAGGAAGGCAAGCTAGTGACAAAGGATGTGGAAAAACCTAATGTACTCAATGCTTTTTTTTGCCTCTGTCTTAGAATTGTACAATATCAGGGTTGGAAGGGACCTTAGGAGGTCATCTAGTCCAGCCACCTCCTCAAAGCAGGACCAATTCCCAGCTAAATCATGCAAACCAGGGCTTTGTCAAGCCTGACCTTAAAAACTTAAGGAAGGATTCCGACCACCTCCCTAGGTAACCCATTCAGCTTCACACTACTCCGCTATGTCAAGATTTTTTTTTCCTAATATCAACCTAAACCTCGTGCCCACTGCCATACTGTGGTTCCCTCAGATCCTCCTATCCTTCCCTTTTTAAAAGTATGGGCTAGCAACATAGCCTTTTCGTGCGAGGTTCATCATGGATATCTCCGATCACCCATGGAATTTTCAAAGATAGGATGGCCAATGGCTCTGCAATCACATTCTGCGCCAACATCCTTTTTACCCTCCGGATTCAGTGCATCTGGCTCACATGGGACTTGTGTTCATCCAGCTTTTATAATGTCTTTGAACACTTCTTCTTTTCTCCACAAGGCTGGTCACGCGTCGGGCCCGCCAATTACTGTGGCTCGACCCCAATGGGCAGTGAGTCTGGGAGCGACATTGTTCAATTACAGGAGGGGAGGGATTCTCAGTGTTGAGCACGGGCCTTCTAGAAGCGGTAGATTGTGAGTTCATTATCAGGGGGCCAATTAAGGGATTCCGTAGGACAAATAAATCTGTTGGGGATTGAGCCCTACTAGAAGCAGGAGTTTCGGACTAGATGACCATCCTAAGTCCATATCAAACCCTGAAAATTCTATGATCTAATGAGCACACAAACATTTAGCATATCATGGCACAAAATACCCTTGCAATGCCAGCTACAAATGCCGTTTCTTACTTTTCTAGTGACATTGTAAATAAGAGGACATCATTAGATTCCTGTAAATGTAAACAAATTGTTTGGTCTAGTGGCCAAACAAGAAGAGTTAC
This sequence comes from Chelonoidis abingdonii, assembly GCF_003597395.2. Lineage (NCBI taxonomy): Eukaryota > Metazoa > Chordata > Testudines > Testudinidae > Chelonoidis > Chelonoidis abingdonii. The sequence goes on along the minus strand of NC_133771.1, from coordinate 190,528,205 downwards.
CTGAGCCGAACTTGTAGGCATGAAGTTTTACATCCATTTTCATTTAGAGTGCACGTTATGTAACAAAAAAAATCCGTATTTTTGAAGTTGCCCTTTCATCAGCAAAGAGATTGCACTACATGTTTTATAGGTGAACTGAAAATACGATTTCTTTAGTTTCTCATTTTTACAGTTGCAAATATTTGTAATCAAATAAAATAATAAACATTTTGTTCCAATACAACACAGAATACAATTACAGGTAACTAGTCACTTAACATTGGTAGTTATGTTCCTGAAAATGCTACTTAAATTTTCACTTGAAGAGCATTTTCAGGAACATAATACTATATATATCATCTAACATATGTTTAACAAACAATGTAATATGTCATAAACAGATAGTAAGAGTTAAGATAGAAAGAGTATTTTATATCTCTTTGACTGAAAAGGGTTAAATCAAGTTCAGTGAGCCTGGCTGTCACCGTACCAGAAAACCAATGCAGGGGACAGGATACTTTCAAATCTTGAGGGAGGAAGTTGGTGTGTGTGCTGTTAGAATTGGTGTTGTTCTCTCTGGTTTCTGAGAATACCACACGTCAAACAGGTATTCTCTCCAATCTCTCCGATACAGGGCTCTTATAAGTTCAGAATAGTGGAAGTACTAGGTAGAATAAGGTTGAGTTAGGCTTATTGTTCTTTTCTTATTTGCAATATGTATTTGCTTGAAGGAGTTCAAATTTTGATATTTTGCTGAAGGCATTTTAATTTGTTACTTGGATACTTAGGCTGGGAGGATCGCCAGTATCTATAGCTAAAAACCTCGTGTACCTGAATGCACTTAAATTGACAAAGATAATTTTTACTGTTTTCTCTCTTTAATTAAAGCTTTTCTGTTTAAGAACCCTGATTTGGTTGTATTATTGGTGAGACCCCCCAGAGGACTGGTCTGGGATCCAAGTCAATTGGGTGGGGAGAAAGGAGGGAAGGGGGAGAGAAGGTAATGTTTTTCTCTCTGTTATAGGATTTACTTTCTCTGTCAGGGACAGTCTAGGAGAGGGAAAGAGAAGGAGGGAGGAAGGTGAATTGTCCTCTCTGTTTTGTGATTCAAGGAGTTTGAATCACAGTGATCTTCCAGGGTAACCCAGGGAGGGGAAGCCTGGGAGAGGCAACGGTGGGGGAAAGGGTTTACTTTCCTTGTGGTAAGATCCAGAGGATCTGGGTCTTGGGGTTCCCCGGGCAAGATCTTAGGGGGACCAGAGTGTACCAGGCACTGGAATTCCTGGTTGGTGGCAGTGCTACAGATTCTAAGCTGGTAACCAAGCTTAGAGGAATTCATGCTGATACCCCATCTTTTGGACGCTAAGGTTCAGAGTGAGGAATTATACCATGACAAATACCATACACAGCAATGATGATTGTGAAGTTTGGTTGAGGTGGTGGAGTGGAAGCTTGAGGAGGTGGTGGAAGAGGGTGAGATATTTCCCAGGGAATGCCTTGCTGCTAAATGATGAACTAGCACTTGTCTGAGCCCTCAAGGGTTAACACATCGTTGTTAACGTAGCCTCACACACTACAAGGCAGCACAAATGGAGGGAGGAGACACAATAGACGCATGGTAGTGTCTGCAAACATTCCCTGTGGAAACTGAATGTGATGATGAACCCATGCTGTGGCGCTGGAGCGCACCACTCCCTCCACTTTCCAAAGTGCTGGGGGGTGAATCTGTGTGTGACACAGAGACACACACTGTGTGTGAGAGAGATTGAGACAGACAGTATGTGTGTGTGTGTGAGAGAGAGAGAGAGCTCCCCTACCTCCCCGCAGAGCAAACAGGAGGCTCCCGGGAGTGGTGGCAAATATATGGGGGCCTTATTTTTTGGTTCTGCATAGCAGCAGTGCATCCTCAGCTTCCCTATTGGCATCTGGTTGACTGCCCTCACTTGGCCCTGCAGTGCCCCCATAGTTCTGTATGTGAATAGTAAAGCAAAACTCACTTCAGCCTTGAGCTAATCGAGCAGAGAATAGTAGGGGTGAGCAATGCATATATCAGAAATGAGTGGAGGACAGTAGGCAAGGCCAAACAGACCAGCAGGTAACTTTACTTAGATTGTAAACTCTTTGGGACTGTTCCTCTTATTCTCCAGGGACAATTTTCATCACAGGAAAATTATTCTTCTCCCCTTTCCCCCCATCTATATGTTGCTACACCTGCCATTTTCCCAGATATCCTTACCCCACCCATTCCTACACAACAAGTGCAACAAATAAAATGATGGAACTGTCGCCTACATTCTAGAGCCAAGTGTACATTAGAATGCATAAAATACAGATTTAAAATCTGTGTGGAAAGAAAATCTTGAGTTTAGATTGCTCCCTCTTTCCCCTTTGTTTCAAACACTGCTCACATCCTGTTTCCACCTTGCAAACTAACATTTAGTCTATTGCCTCAGTTGCCAATTGTCTCTTAAAACCTTACAGATATCATTGCACAGCTCCCAGTCTAAATAATAAAAGTATCCTTCAGGGCACGACAAAGATTCATTGTTACTGAGGGGGGTTGGTGTAGTAGTACAGGAAACCTATGATAAAATAGTCTTAATGTCCAACTTAATATTATAAAGGATTACTAAAGTACACTGAATTACAAGTGTTTTCTTCTTTTGAGACTTGCCATTGTGTTTTTTCAAGAGCTGTTTAAAGGACAATGGATTTAGATTTCAAAGTGGCACCGCATTATGTTGTGACTCTAGCAGCAGACTGCAAGATGTAAAATTGCCTCTTTGTGATACTCCAAAAGGAGCAGCTTTATGAGATTTTTTTTTTCTTGGAATGATTAGCCCTGAAATGTTAGGCAGGCTGGAATTTTCCACAGTTCATCTGTGCCTCCAAATTGGATTCAGAGTGTTTCCCTTTTCATAAGATTTTCAGAAGAGCTTGTTGGTCATGCTCAAAGTGTCTGCATGCTCTTGAGGGTGAAAACTCTCACAAGCAGCAGAGAATCCTGTGGCACCTTATAGACTAACAGACATTTTGGAGCGTGAGCTTTCATGGGTGAATACCCACTTCGTCAGACGCAGGTAGTGGAAATTTCCAGGGGCAGGTATATATATGCTAGCAAGCAAGCTAGAGATAACGAGGTTAGTTCAGTCAGGGAGGGTGAGGCCCTGTTCTAGCAGTAGAGGT